>NW_027617472.1:0-37500 GCF_964187855.1 Myxine glutinosa
CCGTGACGTCACGGAACGCGCCGCCGGTAATATATTATAATTTATGGTAATCTATGCAGCACGACATGGTCATCACGGAGAACAAGGCGCCTTTGCCGGCGCAAAACGGCTCTCCCAGGGTCAAACTCGGTATCGTTGTGAGCGCACGGTTCAGCCCTTCAAGAAAAAGTTTATTTTGTAAAAATCGAACCACGCGTTAAAAAGATATGACTGGTTTTGTTCGCCGGCACGTCGGCGCTCGAATCGGCTCGCGATAAAATCCAACACGTCCTTTGTCGGGTCGTCTGAACCAACCACGGGGCCTAGAAGGCTGGGACCGGTCTCAAAAGTTAGGTCTCGATCATATCTCGTAATGCTGGAAGCTGCACGTCTCTGTGATAATCTTGTGGACCATGACAAGATATCGTGCGAGTCGCTCGCAACGGCTTCAAGCACTTCCGCATTCGACCATTTCATGAACGCCATACGCCCCGCCCATCAAAGCGCGTACGTATTAAACGAACATACAGTGGCCCATGTGTCGTCATTTGCGCATGCACCAAAGTCTTTGCAGGAACATGAAGCATCGGAACAGCGCATTTGCGCATGCGCAAGAGTGAGAACCGCCTGTGCACCATTACGCTACCAGAAGCGCTGGCACTGCGAAGCGCTAGAGGGAGCGCTGCGCTCCCTCCCTTCGATTCCCTCCCTCTTCTGCTAGTGCTTCTGCGCTAATACGCTAATTTTAAAACCCGAAGTTTTTTAAAATTTAAGGTGTGCTGTAGTTGCTCTGAGACGTACTGATTCCGAATATGCCTTTGGTTTTTCTCTGCGATGAGTAGTTCTCGAGTTATAAGAGGACAAACAAACAAACATACTGTTGTGGATATGAGAATGTTTTTTTATTTTATTGTTGTGGTAAAATGTTGTTGTAAAAGGTTGTTGTAAAATATCACCCCTCCTCCCTCCGTTGTGGTTGTATAAAGGTCAAAGGGCGTTCCCGTAGTTAGTCCATAAAACATACATGCAGGACACGATATATCTTTTTTGACAGTTATATCCTTATTATGTGTATTAGCGTAAGGCTGTGTCTTCCATTAATTGAAATACTCCATTGCACCAGTGAAAGAGAATAGATCCCCTTTCCTTCCCATCCCCAAAAATCTCCATTTCATATTACATCCCCTCTCGTCATTGCCGAGCCTCGATTGCCCATATTACCTCCCCTCCAATAACCGCCATTGACCACGAGGATCGAGTCGGGGAAGAAAGGCGTGTCTCCACCTCGTCATAGAGGGGAGGAGTGAGCCAGCCCCACTCGACCAACCATGAGCCAGGGGTTTGGCTAGAGAGGGCGGAGGAAGAGCGATCGGGGAGGTTCGAAAAGGTTGAGGGGCGGGGGCCTATATAACCCAAGGCAGGGCGTGTCCAGAGAGAGATGCGCCCCCAGCTTGAACAGACAAGTCGCGACCTCCGAGCGCTGAGCGACCTCCCCGCATCTACTGGACCGGACCGGGTCGATTCTGTCCCTGAGCCAAGGTGCACCTTGAGCCATCGACTACCCGCTTTCCTTGCCATCAATCCCCGTGTGAGTCAGTTTTGTCCTGTTTATCTGTCGTCTGTCGGGGCTATTATAAGACCGTAATTAAGTGCTACTAGAGTAGCTCATGGTGGTTGAGTATGCACTTTATTGTACAGACCTAAACTCTTCAGGAATCCACTAATTGAAGGTCCAGGAACAATATTTGGTTGGTAACACATTTGCCACTGACGGCGAAATAGCTGAAATGGCCACACCCCTTTTTGGGCCACGCCCCCTTTTTTGCCGTGACTGTATCTACAGAACCGTTGGACCTAGGAGGTTGCCCGACCACTCAAAATTTGCGCAATGGCCACATTATGGGGGGTCAGTAATACATTTTCATATCCAAAAGTCAATGGTTTTTAAGATAATTGCCAAAAACCGATTTCAACATGTTACGAACTACAATATTATTCGTAATTGTTCCTGTTCCTGTTCCTATTGTTCAATTACTTGATTCCTGAAGAGTCTAGACTAGACTAGAGTCTAGACTAGAGTCAAGACTAGAGTCTAGACTAGAGTCTAGACTAGAATTTAGTCTAGAGTCTAGACTAGAGTCTAGACATGGCTAGAAATTCCGGTCATGAAGTACATGTTCCCAAACACCAGCAACACCAACACAGATGAATGGCTCCTGAAGTTTGACACACTGTTTCAGTATATGCATTATTGGTTAAGTTCTGGAAGTAAAACTCCATTTCATTGTAGCTTGACACAAACTGTCCACAACCTGTCAAGATCAAGACAGCTGATTGACATCATGAATAGGTTGAACTTAGCCATCAGCTATGATTCAATGAAGAGGATCAACGCTTCGGCTGCCCAAAAGATGGTGGAGGATACCCTACCCAACAGATGTCCTGTATCGTCAATGATCTCTGAATGGCATGTTGTCCAAGGCGCAATGGACAATTTTGACCATACAGAGAACACAGTTTCAGGAAAGATGGCAGCCATGACACTGTTCTAGTCATATTTCAGAACCAACCGAGAGATAGCGATTCTGAGGACATTCAGACGACAAGCTGCTCAACACCACTAGGAAAGAGAAAGTTTGCTGGTGTGCTGCCATGTCAGGTCATTGAGAAGTCACACCTTGTCAAAGGCACTGGTGATATACCGGAGACATTTTCAACTACACCATACAAGGATAATCGAAAGCACAGTGTTGATGATGATTATTTCCTTTGGTGCATGGCAAGACAGAAGTACACCGATCGTGAGGAGGGCTCTTTTCCTAGCTTCACAGCAACAATGAGTGCACTCCAGGATCCACTTAAGTTTGATGTTACAAAGACGTCATTTGTACCCATCCTTCCATATGTCGCAACCGAAATGGACACAATATTTACATCCATGATAAACTTTCAGGATGTCTTGAAGCAGAAGAATGCCGTGTCAGGGGCATTGTGGTCTGATGAAGGGGTGTATGCAATCGCCAAGGAAATCCAGCTGTTGAAGCCAGATCAGTTTGGTAACATATTCCTTGGAATGGGACCTTTTCACATGGAGAAGATTGTCATCGCTTGCCTTGGGAAGTTTTTAGGCTGTATCGGTATTGATCTGGCTTTGATTGAGACTGAAGCCTTTGGCAAGCTCGTTGTAGAGAATAGTGTCATGACTGGAGGTCACTATTGCAAAGGCAAGGAGGGAATGAGTCTTGTATCAGAGGTGATGACAGTTCTTATGTTTGAGAAGTTTCAACCTGACCAGGACAGTACTAGTTGTGAATTAGACCAGCAAATAGAGACCATGGAAACTAAGATGCAGCAGGCTTTAGATAGTGACCATACAGAGTTCAGAGAGATTTGGGAAGAAAGCAAGATCTTACATGCAGACTTGAAGAAGTATTTCACCGAATGGAAAGAAACGGCCTGTAATGAGAATGTGAGGTACTGGAGCTTGTTTCTGGATGAGCTGTATCCTATCCTGAGAGATCTTACACACTCTATTCGGCAAGGCGATTGGCATCTTTTCGTTTCAGCTGTGCGGAGGTGCATGCCTTTGTTCTTCGGGTTTGGCCGGACAAACTATAGCAGATGGGGTACGCTGTTCCTTGAAGATTGCCTGGACCTACAAAGGAAGTTCCCGGGTATCTACAGATGCTTTACAGATGGTGGATGGGTGATGTACCACACTACCCGACAAGGCAGTGCAGTAGGATTTGACATGGCACTCGAGAAGTGTTACAATAAACCCGCCAAGGTTGCTGGAGGTATCATTGGGATGACCAGACAGAAAGAAGCAGTAGCCTTATGGAATCTCCTAAAGCATGAGAAAGATCTTCATGTGGCACAGCTGCTGAATGGTGCAACTTGGGAGACAAAGATGACAGTGAGCTGAGCCTACACCATGAGTTCAATCCAAGTTCTACGAAGATTGGCCATGTTCGTGCAAAGGCCCTTCTGGATTACATAAAATCCATCAACAATCCGTTCGACGCTGGAATCAGACTTCAGAACATCTCTACTGGAGCTGACATTCCCCAGGAGGTTGTCGACGGATTACTTGAATGCCTGGAAATTGGTGAGAAGAGTTATGAAGAGTTTGTTGAGACCAGATTTCAGGATAAGGAGAAGCACCTACATGATACAATCCCTACCAACCGCAAGACTGTTTTCGTGAAACGTACTTCTACTCCGTTCACAGCGAAGAATCGATGGCGAAAAAGGATGCAGCGGAAACGGTTAGGTACATTGACTATGCTAGAGAAAGAGGGTACAGCATGCTAGAACTCCTGAAGTATGAATTGACCAGCACATCCCAGTTCCTCACCACTGAATGTAAAGATGGCATCAAATTGAAGAAGCCCGATAAAGCCTCCTTAGCCAGGGAACTTGTCAGTCGCCTTCCACAGGAGACGAGGAATGTAAAGAGTGACGCTCAGATGACAATAGTGGACTTCATGGCACTTGTGCGTAAACTACCGATGAAAAAGATGGGCCTTCACACATTCGGGGAATTGGCTGAGAGTCTTTCCAACAGGATTCTTGCTACAGGCTCCGTGTCCACAAGAATAGACATTATTTTTGATGTTTATCAAAAATCATCAATCAAGCAAATGGAACGGGCACAGCGAAGTTCCTCAGAACAAATCACAATCACCATTGGGTCTGACAATCAGAAACTCCCTGTCGATCTTGATATGTTCTGGAGCTCAATGTTGAACAAAGTTCGGTTGCAGGAGTATGTCTTCAAGTGGATGCTGCAGAATGTCGAGTCGGACAAGGAAATATTCTTTGGAGGAGTATATGGGGGTGAATGCAGGAAACTGTTAGCTGGCACTGAAACACAGATCGCAGAGCTCTCAAGCAACCAAGAAGAAGCCGACGACAGAATCATGTTCCATATTAATGATGGTGTTGTGAAACACGGGGTTCAATCAGTCTTGGTCGACTCGCCTGACACAGATGTCTTTGTCAACCTCATCTTCCACTTCAACACAACCTGGCAACTACAAAAGCTGTACGTGAAGCTTGGTAACCGGAAAACAAAGAAAACTGTACCAGTCCACATGTTGGTTGATCAACTGGACAACGGTTTGGTGTCGTGTCTCCCAGCCATTCATGCTCTCAGCGGTTGCGACAGTACCAGCAAGGTGGGTCCAAAGCTGTCTGGCCTGAAAGCATCCATCGATCTCTCCCTACTGGAAGGGTTTGGTGTAGAAGAACTGTCACCACAGTTAACAAGCAATGCTGAAAAGTTCCTTGTGTCTGGATTAAAGAAGACCGACTGTTTCCACTTTCGATGAATATCGATGGGAGCAGTACCACAACTCCAAGAAAGAACTGGACTTCAACCAGCTTGTGTGCTGTTCATCAACGCTACGAGAACACATAAAGCGAGCATTTCTTCAGTGTAAGATGTGGTTGCAAGCCCCAACTCCTGCCGTCACCAAACCAGATCCACTCCAGTATGGGTATGAAGCAACGGACGTTGGCATAACACCAGTGATACTGCCAGTATCGTGCAGGCCCGATGACCTGCCTCCTCCATGCAAATGCCCAAGAGCATGTATGAGTACCAAAACGTGCACTTGCAGAGACAGGAACATTAAATGTGTCACGTTTTGTGGCTGTAGTAAAGGCGAAAAGTGTAGAAATCCAAATAAGTAAATTCCAAAATAGGATGATGCAAAAGGTATAAGTGTCATATAATGTTGTGGCCTTGGTGGTATCATACAATTGTAGTTCGTAACATGTTGAAATCGGTTTTTTGGCAATTATCTTAAAAACCATTGACTTTTGGATATGAAAATGTATTACTGACCCCCCATAATGTGGCCATTGCGCAAATTTTGAGTGGTCGGGCAACCTCCTAGGTCCAACGGTTCTGTAGATACAGTCACGGCAAAAAAGGGGGCGTGGCCCAAAAAGGGGTATGGCCATTTCAGCTATTTCGCCGTCAGTGGCAAATGTGTTACCAACCAAATATTGTTCCTGGACCTTCAATTAGTGGATTCCTGAAGAGTTTAGGTCTGTACAATAAAGTGCATACTCAACCACCATGAGCTACTAGAGTATGCCTACCTTACTATGCTGTCTCTCTCATCCCTGTAATCTGACCTTCCGCAATATTATAACCTCCTCCGGAGGTCTTGAGAACTGAACCCTTGGTGTCGTGTCATTTTAACCCAGCCGTTGTGGCCTTTTCCTCAATTGATTTAGCATAGCGCGACTCGGCAAACGTTCGAGTATAATCGGGTAAACGTGCAGACGCGGTCATACCAAACCGCTCGGTAAACCAACATCCACAACCGCGTCTGTAACATTTGGTAGTCAGGAGGTGGGATTCGAACCTGGGACTAAATTTATTTAGCCCAAATTTTGGACACCAATTGTGTTAGTACAGTAACACTTGGTGTCGAGGAGTTGGATTCGGACCTGGGACTAAATTTGTTAGGCCCAAATTTTGGAACACCAATTGTACCAATAGGGTAACAATTGGTGTTGGGAAGTAGAATTCGATCCGGAGCGCGTTTCACGCGCTCGAAATTATAACGGCGAAATTTGATTTTGTTTTACGAAAAAATAAAACCCGAATTTTGAGATCGCGCCATGGACAATCAAGGCGATCGGATGTCGGTGGGAGAGATAGACAGGGTGGAATCGACCCAGGACCTCGGGGAAATGTATGTGGAGGATAGGGAGGAGGAGAAAAATAGCAATGTGGTTGCGAAGGTTTCAGACGCACAAAATGGCGCTCTCGCGCACGAGGTTGAGGGGGCCACGGCCGCGGAACCAATGAGCGCGACCCAAATGCAAGCCTTCATGACCCAATTCATGGTGGAAATGCAGAAAAAAAACGATAGTGAGAAAGTGGAAAGCAGAAAAAGGGGGGCCCTTATGGAGAGGCTAGAAGCAAAAATGGGGGTAATGGGGAACCGGATGGATGCTCAGGGTGAGCGATTGGAGGGCCAAATGGGGGTAATGGGGAACCGGATGGATGCTCAGGGTGAGCGATTGGAGGGCCAAATGGGGATAATGGGAAACCAAATGGGGGTAATGAGGGACGAAGCGAGGGGTACCGGTGAGGAGTTAGACAAGAAACTTGGGAAGTTAGACAATAATTTTGAGGGGTTAGACAACGGGATAAAAGAGGTAAAGAATGGGTTAACGGGGGTGGAAAACAGAATGGCTGCCCAGGAGAATCAGTTAGAGGGGGTGAAAAATGGGTTAATGGGGTTAGAAAATAGGATGGAGGACAAATTGCGGGAAATAGGGGAACAATCTGCCAGGGAAATCAAACAAATGGGAGAGCAGATAGAGGAGGTGAAAATCGGGGTAGAAACCAAACTGGATGCTCAGAGGGATGAATTGGGACAGATGAGGGTGGCATCTACAAAAGAGATGGAGGAAATACGACGAGGGGTGAGTGAGGAGGTTTCGGGGCTGCGCGAGGAGGTAAAGCGAGGGGAGAAGCGTATGGAGAAAGAGGTGAGAAATAATACGGCTAAGTTACAAGGGGGAATAGAAGATCTGACGGAGGAGGTGGAACAGCTGACAGAGGGACAAACGAAGTTAGTGGAGCAGGTTCAAAAGAACACTGCGGTACTAGGAGGGTTAAAGGCGACACAAAAAGAAATTAAAAACGAATTAATAGCGACGCAGAGGCAATGTCAGATGGTACGGGAGGAACTGACAATGAGGGTGGAGGAGATGAGCTGCGAGATGACTTGGAGAGGCCTTGGGAGATGAGCAAAGAGACTGCACCAAGAGGCGGTGAGATGCGAAACGCTCCAAGCCAAAGAGGAGAGGTACTCGGCAAGGAAACCAGCTTTGGAGAGACGCGCTGAAAGGAGGGAGACGGCTCCACCCCAAGAAAAGGAGCAGGTGTGCCGAACCAGCGCGTGACGTCTACCGCGGCGGATACACGACGGAGGGTTTCCCGCCAAAACCGCGAGGAATTGCGAGCTGCGGCCTCCCGACTTTGCCTCCCTCTCAAGCAGTCCATCTCAAGCCCTACCTGCCTGCAATATCCCCTGTGTAAGTGTGAACGTCCTGTCCTACTCGTTTGTCTTGGGGCTAAGTAAAAATGAATAGTGTAAGTTAACGATTCGCTGTGTTACTGCTTCTTCCATCCATTGCTTGTGTGTGTATAATAAAATCTGTTCTTCCTCCGTATTCTTCTTCTTCTTCTTTTTCATTCTCTTTCGGTCGCTTTAGAGATTTCCCGATTGAATATCTGTGGGGCGATCTGGTCAACGTCGGGTGGAATCGGGTTTTAATCGGGGAGTAACTGTTCGGACGCGGTTAAATACACCACCGCTCGGTCAATATAACATCTAAAAGCCGCGTCTGTAACAAGAGCGATCGGGGAGGTTCGAAAAGGTTGAGGGGCGGGGGCCTATATAACCCAAGGCAGGGCGTGTCCAGAGAGAGATGCACTTTGAGTTGAGACAAGGAGGGACGAAACAGAGCTGGGTCATCAGAGCAAGAGCGCGTGAGGAGGAGAGAACCCGTCACGCCAGACCCCCCCACCAGCGCATCGGCTCCACCAAGCAGCTCCGACCCGTGATCCCGCGCACACGACAGGCCCGGGGGCATCAGCGGCCGTCGAGGTCCAGCCCGACGTCCCGTGCGGGATCAAGCTCCAGCCAGCTCCGTGCCGCCCCCCCCCCCCCCCCCTCCAGCCACACACCTTCTTCCAGCAATCCACTCTGCAATTCCCCGCGTGAGTCAGTGTCTTTGTTTGTTCCGTCCTGGGAATAAGTTAAGTCTGTATAACTATAAGCTAGTATTTGCACTGTGTCACCTGCGTCTTATGTGTTGTAAATAAACCTTGATTGCTCCGTTTTGCTTGTGTAAATAATAAACCCCATTACTCGTCTGTACGTCTTCTCGTTTTATTCCTTTTTCCTCTTTGCATTCGTCGCCTTTGTCTTTTCCCTATTGACTAGCTGTGGTGCGACCCGGCCAACGTTTGGGTGGAATCGGGTGAGTCGGGGATCCTGTTAGGTCGCGGTTAAATACCAAACCGCTCGGTAACTAACATCCTAAACCGCGATCTGTAACAATTGGTGTCAGGAGTGGGATTCGGACCTGGGACTAAATTTATTAGGCCCAAATTTTGGAACACCAATTGTACCACTAGGGTAACAATTGGTGTTGGGAGGTAGAATTCGATCCGGAGCGCGTTTCCCGCGCTCGAAATTATAACGGCGAAATTTGATTTTGTTTTACGAAAATAAAAACCCGAATTTTGAAAGTCGCGCTATGGCGGATCAAGACAGCTGGGGTCCGGTAGAGGAGAGTGAGGCAGGGTCGGTCCAGGACCAAATTGAGGGACGTGAGGAGAGCGAAGCAACGAGGGTAGCAGACGCACAAAATGGCGCCTCGCTGGTCACGGCGACCGCGCCCGCGACCGTGGCAGCGCCCCTGGTGGATTTGAACCTTTTTTTTCTACAAATGAAGGCCCTTATGGACAAGAATAGCGAAGAAATGGAAAGCAGAATGATGGGGGTAATGGGGAACCGGATGGATGCTCAGAGTGAGCGATTGGAGGGCCAAATGGGGGTAATGGGAAACCAAATGGGGGTAATGAGGGACGAAGCGAGGGGTACCGGTGAGGGGTTAGACAACGGGATAAAAGAGGTAAAGAATGGGTTAACGGGGGTGGAAAACAGAATGGCTGCCCAGGAGAATCAGTTAGAGGGGGTGAAAAATGGGTTAGAGGGGTTAGAAAACAGGATGGAAGGCAAATTGAGGGACATGAGGGACCAAGCGGAAAGGGAAGTTAACCAAATGGGGCAGCAAATAGAGGGGGTCAGAATGGGGGTAGAAACCAAACTGGATGCTCACAGGGAGGAAATGGAGCAGATGAGGGTGGCATCTGGGCAGGAGATGCAAGTGATGGGAGAAGAGATCAGGAGAGGAGTGAGTGAGGAGGTCGGAGGAGTGCGCGAGGAGGTGAGGCACTGTAAGGAGCACATGGAGAAGGAGGTGAGAAAGGGGACTGTAAAATTGCAAGGGGGCATAGAGGACCTGACGCAGGAAGTAGAACAACTGACAGAGGGACAAAAAGAACTAACGGACCAGGTAAAGAAGAACACAGCGGTAATAGGAGGATTAAAAGCGACACAAAATGACCTAAAAAATGACTTGGTAGCGACGAAGAGGGAATGTCAGATGGTACGTGAGGGACTGACAACGAGGTTGGACGAGGTGGTAGAGGTAATGGAGACGAAGGACCGGCAGGTGAGGACGCACCTGGAAACGGTCAAGGTAGCCTTAGAGGACGAGCTTGAGGAGACGTACCGGGGAATAAAGGAGGTGAAGCAGAAATTAGAAGAAGTGGAAGAAGGGGTGAGCGAAATTAAGAAGCGACGGAGAGGGGATAAGAAAGAGATAAAAGAGGAGATAAAAGAATTGGTCCAAAGTCTGTGTTTGGATCGTGATGATGTGCTCATTAACCGGATGAGGGATTCGCAGGTGATGGAGGAGAAGCGAAGAGGAAGAGGACCCGGTGTAAGTGGTGACCAATATGGTCGTGCGTATGATGCGCCAGGGGATTTAAGAAGCTTGGGGGTCGAGATGGACCCGGGTGTTCGTGAGAGGCCGTTGGTGAAGTGTGCGACAGGTCTGGTGTGCGAAAAAGGAGGTGTGCAAGAAAGTCCGACTCTGGGGTGTGTGAGGAAAAAGTGCGTGCCAAGGAGTGAGGGTGCTGGCGAGAGTGAGTCGGTCGTAGCGCGTGTGCGAGGGAGCACATGGAAGCGCGGTGTGGTGAGTGTTACAGAGGGTGTGACGGGAGAGTGTGCGCAAGAGTGTGCGCGAGAGAGGTGTGTAACGGACGGGTGCATGGGGAAAGAGTGCGCTGTCAAGAGTAAGGGTGAGTGCGCTGTCAAGAATGGAGGTGAGAGTAGTGAGAGTGACAAGGAGAGTGAGTTGGTTGTGACAGGTGAGCGAGGATGTACACCTGGGATGGAAGGATGCACACCTGGAATGGTAGAGCGTGAGTGGGAATGCACGCTGGAGTTGGTGGTGAGGCACGTGGTTGGGTGTGCGAATGAGAGCACACCTGTGATTGTCACAGAGGAGGTGACAGAGGAGGGGGCGCGAAGAGGTGTGTTGGTGAGGTGTGCGACCAACGAATGTGTGCCAAAGTGTTCGGTGGTCAGGTGTGTGACCAAGGCTGTGAGTGGAATGGGTGTACCTGGGTGTGTAAGGAACGGTACAAGGAGCATGGGCACGGCTGGATGTGTGAGCAAGGAACGGGCTGCGGGGTGTAAGCGTCCAGGTGAAGCATCGACGGTAACCGGTTTAGAGGTTAGAGCGACTTTTAGCCGAATCGGGCCCTCGGTGCGTGCCGGGCCTCGCTTGGAACGGCCGCGTCCGTGCTCCACTAGGCGGAGCGGGCAGCCCGATAGAAAGGGTCGTCATGGCGACCACTTTTTGTTGAGGCAGTCCGGCAGGTCGAGATCGGGACATTGGATGGCTCCACGCCGAGATGGTGCGTGGGATCTCGGCCCGGGTAAGCCCCCGTCCCTGCACCGAGTGCCGGACGCATCCAGCCGCTGGCACAGAACAACCCGCATCCATGGCTTGGCTTTACGAAGCCGGGCTTTGGACAGGGATTGGCGCACCGAGAGGCATTAGTAAGTAGACTGTAATGATGAGGTTAGTGTTTTGGACCCAAAATTAGAGAAAAACAAAATTTGATGATTGGCAAGGGATTGGCAGTAGTGATTGGCAGATGATGGGTAGTGATTGGCCAAATTTTTGATTTGTTGAAATTTGATGTGCAAAATTGGTAGTGAGCGATGGGCCCGGTGGGTAAGGGGGGCATCCCTGCCAGCCTTCCCATGGTGGGGCAAATGCGCAATAGTTTATGGGGTGTATGGCAGTGAAAACTAGCCCGGGTGGGTTAGGATATTGATAGGGATCTAGCGAAGATGACATTAGGTAACGTTAAGTTTAGTTAGTGACTGATACCTGTAGTGGGGACGCAGGTAGTTTAGGATGGATGATAATGACGAGGGAGCGCAATAGTTTAAAGGGACGACTGGGAAGCGCAAGTTTCAGAGGGGAGTAGTTAGATGAGATGATGCTGTGTGAGAATTGAACAGGTGTGATTGCACAGGTGTGCAACTGGACAGGTGTGTGGAGCAGTGTATGAGTAGTGAGTGTGTGGATCAGCGCGAATGCGCTTGGGGAGAGAAGGGTGCAGGTGGCACCAAGTATGAGAGCACAGGTGTGCAAGTACAGGTGTGTGGAATACATGGAGCAGAGAATGACTGGTGTGGAGAGAGTTGGAGTAAGTGGTACGGAGTGGTGTGCATGGTGCGAAGGTGTCGATGGGGGAAGAGTGGACCCCTTTCACGATTACCCGGGGCGGGTAGTGTAAGTGTTAGGTAGAGGGAATAGGTAAATTGTGGTTGGATATTGGCATTTGTGGTGCGGTTGCAGAATGGTATTGTGGATGGGTGCATTAGTGTTGTGGAAATGGCTGGGCGTGTAGCCTGTTAGTGTGTGTAGTTGGTTGGGCACTCCACCACTGTGAGGATGTCGGCCAGGTGAGGCCGCAGGTGGGCTCTGGGAGCCGGTAGAGTTGTGGATGGGGCCCGAGGATCCGGAGGACGGACCCGGGTAGCCCAGTGCCAGAGAGGGCACCGAGTGGGGAGAGCGCCAGAGGGCCTTCCCCAGGTAGTTAGGTGAGGGTAAGGAGCAGGTAAGCTCGGAGGCAACTGCAGTGGTGGAGGTGTGCAGGTGGGTAGACCGGCTAGGAGAGCTTCACGTCGCAGCCCAGAAATTGTGCGAGGGCACCGAGAGATGAATCGGGGGAGTGAGACCCCAAATTGAAAAGCACCACAGGTTGGCCAATGGGAATTGGTTTTTAGAACCCATAGTGTAAGTTGGCCAATGGATTGGCAGGGAGAGACCCCGGGTAGTGTAAAGTGTGTTAAAATCATTTAGAGGATAGTTAGGATGAAGGATCTCCTCGCACCATCTGCATCCACTCACCTGAGGTGACAGGTACTCCGCACCATGCCATGTCTTATTATTTTTACTGTGCATATGTTTGGATTGTGAGACGCATCATGACGTGGGTGTGACATTGTGCGTAATTCCATCTCTGCCTCCTTATGAGGATTGATGATGAATTTGGTGATGGCAAATTTTGAAGTAGAGTGATTGTGGAGACGAATTTGATATAGGGGAAATATGGGGAAGACGTGACAGTAGTGACGAATTTGTAAATGTGTAGATTTTTGTACATATGGGGTAAGGGCAAGGGTAGGGTAGGTGACAGGGGGGGTGACGTACGGTAGGGACGAGCTTTCTCACTTCGCCCTCCGTACGCATTTCGCCTTGCATTGCCTTATTGATGTGTACCCTTGTGACCCTACCCCTCGCTCAATTGTCTTTCCCCTTTTGTCTCCCACATGACCTGTGCGCCATTGGGTGCCGAGGGGAGCGTGCGTGGGTCGGCCATTGTGCGCCCGAAATTCCCAGAACCAGCTGTCTGCATCGATGCACCACATTATGGACCACATGTCTGTGGCCGAGCACCACCTATGGACCCCATGGGTTGGGGCATGGCCCCTCTGCTGGAACCGGCCATGAGGGCCTGAAATCTTGCTGGCGGACCTTGGCCACAGGGCACCGATGCCCCACAGGTGAACCACACATAGTCGGCCCTATGGGCCATAAATAAAGAAAATAAAAAGGACACATTGGGCACACTTTATTGCAAATAGGCCGCCAGTAAGCAAAGCAAAAGAATGACAACAACTGGAAGAAATAATAATAACCAGCAGAGGGAGCCGAAGAGCAAGAGACACCTGCAGGGTTAGGGGTTGTTGAATTTATTTTATTGTTGAACATTGATGAACAATGGTGACTGCACCGATTGGTGCTTGGGCTTGTATTGGTGCGTTTTTGGGTGCGTTCATGGTGCGTCGATGCAGAGCAGACTGTCTCCCCCCCAGAAAGAACAATCACAGGTCCTGGGTTAGTTTTGTAAATAAAAATAGCGTCATTGTAAATAATGCTTCCCACCGTCAGTGTATAGTTTGAAGACCATTCCGCAATTCGGTTAACTGTGGGCGTAAGTCTGTTAGGCAGGGTGCAATGGAGCAGCGGGACACATTTATTTATGTTTTAAAACTGTCGCACTCAGGGTCAGGTTAAAAGTAGAGGGAACTACACCTACGTGCCACACTAAGGTAAAAGTTATAGGCCCGGGACGTGCCTAAGGGGAGGAGGGTGCAGTGTTGTGGCTATGAGAATGTTTTTTTATTTTATTGTTGTGGTAAAATGTTGTTGTAAAAGGTTGTTGTAAAATATCACCCCTCCTCCCTCCGTTGTGGTTGTATAAAGGTCAAAGGGCGTTCCCGTAGTTAGTCCATAAAACATACATGCAGGACACGATATATCTTTTTTGACAGTTATATCCTTATTATGTGTATTAGCGTAAGGCTGTGTCTTCCATTAATTGAAATACTCCATTGCACCAGTGAAAGAGAATAGATCCCCTTTCCTTCCCATCCCCAAAAATCTCCATTTCATATTACATCCCCTCTCGTCATTGCCGAGCCTCGATTGCCCATATTACCTCCCCTCCAATAACCGCCATTGACCACGAGGCTCGAGTCGGGGAAGAAAGGCGTGTCTCCACCTCGTCATAGAGGGGAGGAGTGAGCCAGCCCCACTCGACCAACCATGAGCCAGGGGTTTGGCTAGAGAGGGCAGAGGAAGAGCGATCGGGGAGGTTCGAAAAGGTTGAGGGGCGGGGACCTATATAACCCAAGGCAGGGCGTGTCCAGAGAGAGATGCACTTTGAGTTGAGACAAGGAGGGACGAAACAGAGCTGGGTCATCAGAGCAAGAGCGCGTGAGGAGGAGAGAACCCGTCACGCCAGACCCCCCCACCAGCGCATCGGCTCCACCAAGCAGCTCCGACCCGTGATCCCGCGCACACGACAGGCCCGGGGGCATCAGCGGCCGTCGAGGTCCAGCCCGACGTCCCGTGCGGGTTCAAGCTCCAGCCAGCTCCGTGCCGCCCCCCCCCCCCCCCCCTCCAGCCACACACCTTCTTCCAGCAATCCACTCTGCAATTCCCCGCGTGAGTCAGTGTCTTTGTTTGTTCTGTCCTGGGAATAAGTTAAGTCTGTATAACTATAAGCTAGTATTTGCACTGTGTCACCTGCGTCTTATGTGTTGTAAATAAACCTTGATTGCTCCGTTTTGCTTGTGTAAATAATAAACCCCATTACTCGTCTGTACGTCTTCTCGTTTTATTCCTTTTTCCTCTTTGCATTCGTCGCCTTTGTCTTTTCCCTATTGACTAGCTGTGGTGCGACCCGGCCAACGTTTGGGTGGAATCGGGTGAGTCGGGGATCCTGTTAGGTCGCGGTTAAATACCAAACCGCTCGGTAACTAACATCCTAAACCGCGATCTG
The DNA here is from genome assembly GCF_964187855.1 of Myxine glutinosa. Lineage (NCBI taxonomy): Eukaryota > Metazoa > Chordata > Myxini > Myxiniformes > Myxinidae > Myxine > Myxine glutinosa. The sequence goes on from NW_027617472.1 coordinate 15,461, forward strand.
TAACAATACTTTACTGCTTTATATATATATATACACACACACACACACACACACACACACACACACACACACACACACACACACACACACACACACACACACACACACACACACACACACACACACACACACACACAACGTGATTGCAAAACGCATCTCCTGCTGTGCAGTGGACGGGCTAATTATGTAGAGACTGAGAAAGCAAGCTGCTTGACCAAAAATGTACGCACACCCTGGGCCGGATTTAGGAATGGGCAAGCTGGGCAGTTGCCCAGGGGCCTCCACAACCAGGGGGGCTCCACATGTGGACGATCAGAAGAAGCTGCACTCTCACTGTCTGAAAATTTCGAGTTCAGAATTTTCTTCCAGTAATTGATCAGTTTCTGAGTTCATTGGAGCAACGATTGGAAGCCGATGAGAACACCTGTTCTCTTTTCGGTTTCTTGCGTAAACTGGAATCACTGGACTGCGATGAAATCGAAGCAGCTGCAGCAAAATTGGTTGCCGAGTACAAGGATGATCTAGATCAAACACTTGGTGTTGAACTTGTGCAGTTTGCAGCCTTCCTCACTCATTTACTGGAATACGAAGATGATAAGATAGGGAGAGAACATTTCCTTTACAAGCTGTTGATGGACAAGAAAGTTGCGGATACATTTCCAAATGTCGAGATAATGCTGCGGATGTACTTGGTGCTCATGGTCACAAACTGTTCTGGAGAACGTTCATTCAGTAAAATGAAGTTCATCAAGAACAGACTCCGTACTACAATGTGTCATGATAGCCTCCGTCACCTGGCCTTGATGAGTATCGAATGTGACATTCTCAGAGAGATTGACTTCGACAAATTGATCCAAGACTTTGCAAGGGTCAAGTCTCGTAAAGTGCCTGGTCTGTAAATATAGGTATTCGGTACTTTACTAGATTCTTATGATTGATCATGATTGACCTGCTTGCTTATTCACTATTCAGATTCTTTATACTTGAAACATCGGAACTTCGTAGATTCTTATAGATTGATCATGATGTTTAAAGATGTGCCTGCTTGCTTATTCAAATTCTTTATACTTGAAACATAGGAACTAGATTCTTATATAGATTGATCATGATGTTTATAGATGTACATTTTTATTCAGATTCTTTGTATTTGAAAAATATACTTTATGGATGACTAACTATGTATTGTCACATTTTTAGTATTCTAAGGTAGGGTGGGCCTCCACTACTGAAGGCTGCCCAGGGGCCTCCACATGTCTAAATCCAGCCCTGCGCACACCTCACTCCATCATTCAGTGTACTAGAGCTGAAATGAATTGTAGGATAGCCACAGGTAGGATTGGATAAACCGGTGCATTACATAAAGTTAGCTTTTGTGGAAGTATTCCCAGGTGTAACCAATATAAGCTGCTCTGGATAAGGTAGCTCAATCCTGCTCTGAAAGGGCGGATAGCATTCCTTGCCCGTTGGCCTGTATGAACGGCCAGATTCTGCGGTGTCAAGGTCGCTCTCTAACAATGGCCAGATTGATATGAGCTTTGACAAGAAAATGGTCAGATGAGCCAAGAGGAGGTGTAGAGGAGGAACAGGCGAGTTTGCATGGGAAGTTAGTCGTTATCAGGTCCAGGAAATAGGACATTCAGTGCTATGTCTAGTTGTTCCAGAAAGAACACCCACACAGCTGGCATGGTGGTTAGATGAAGTCGATACAAAGGATTAATAGAGTTGTGATGGACGGTTACAAGGTGATCCACGTTCAGGAAAATAGAGGTACATGTGGACTCATCATCATTGGATGTACAGAATATAACACAGATAAACTTTAGGTAGTTGCGGAGACGTATACCTAGCCAGAGATATTATCCATGGAGATATAATGGACATTAATGGTGATAAAAGCACTTATGAGTTGCTTTCCAGGCCCCTGTGGTCACATCTCCAAGTCACTTATTGATACCTATGGCCAAGCATCCATGAGGAAAAGATCACAATTTGGAATTTTGGGGAGGGCATCATCTGCTCTGCTTGTCTTTCCAAGCAAATCTTTAAATGAATTTTCAGGACAGTTTTGCCAGGGGTTGGGTAATCCAAATTGTTTGAATGTGCGTTTTTACAGACATTATGTAAGTTACTTATCTTGGCACTAAATCTACCCATTGCATCATTTGGTTCCTCTTTGTTCATAAACCAAGATGGTAGACCTAGCGACATCGGACGCCCCACTCATCAGTTTCACAGACGTTTGCGTCCGCGGCCGACGAAGGTTATTCGGCGTAAAGATATTTTGTATCCAAAATTTGAAATACACGCAACCGTTTTTCGTGGAATGGAAAAGGCATGGACAGGCCCAGGAATGTGCAAGGATCATCAGAATTGTCAGTTTGGGAAATGGTCGCAGCCGTCTGGGTTAAATAAATAAAAACAAATGAAGATGTGCTTTGTAGATGCAGACACAATGTTGTTGGTGTTTGCGAAGCATCAACTGCCCTGTCAAGATATGAGGTACAGTCTGCTTTGAACCCTCAAACTAGACCGTAGGGATGACTTGATAATGCTCTGGGAACTTAGCAGCAAGTTTCCCATGCTGCACATGGCAGATAGCGAAATGGCAATATTATTTTGTACACATATCGTGACCTTGTGATAAAACCCAGTTATTTAGCTGAGGCTTTACGATGCCAGGGATTCATATCGTTGTAACTACAGTAAACACTTACAGATTTACTCGTCCTTCCGTGGGTTCAACCATCTGGATGAAGACTCACGCTGCGGGTAATAATTATTGCAACCATTGACGATTCCATCGAAGACGTCGAAACTGCCCCCTTTTTCACAAGACGGAACATCCGGATGCGCGATTCGCAATCAGTGAATCACCTTTTGTGAAATTCGTGTTCCAGGATTCAATGAAGTGAAATGATGAAATCATAAACATTGCTTGACAAGAGGTGGGAAAAAGGAACAACTTGGAAGGTATTTTATTCAAAACTTTTGATCCACAATTGTGATAGAATAAAGCTGATGGTCTTGCTACAGATACATTCAAAGTACATCGACCCCATGCCAAATAATAAATAACATGTCCACAAGCGCCCGGCAATGCCGCAGTTTAGTACATAGTCAGGTTCACGATGTCAATAAATTATATTTCGTTCAAAATCATGGTAGATTAGCAAACCTATACATTTTTGGAAAGGTTATAGCATAAGGAAACTAAAAATCAATGTTTACATTTGGAGAGATACCTGTATGGCGGCCATTTTGGATTTTCAAAATGGCCACTGTAAAATACATATTTTGTTCGATTTCTGCCTCTAATTACCCTAAAAACTTTTTAAAATATACTAAACCTATATTTTCAGGGACAAGGAATCCAATGAAAGTATCAAATTAGTGCTATGGGGAATGGTAAGACACGAATCAAAGGTTTTGAATTGCAAAATACTGTCTTTATATTCGCGATAAGTTGCATAATCAAATACATGTTATCATTTTGTACAGGCAGTTAATAACATTAAAATGTGTCACAATAATTCATATCACCAAACATACACAGGCAGTCAGCAAAATCATATATACACATGCAGTCAGTATAACTTCACATCTATACAGGCAGTCAATGACAAAATATACACAGGCAGTCAATGGCATCAAACATACACGATTACAGAATATGCCATTTAGAGTTCCTCATCACTGTCCTGTGTGTCGTATCCGACAATATAGTCCGCATCGTTTTCACAGTCCGTTCCACACAAGCAAAGGTCGGTCAAATTGATTGGCAAATCGAATTGGTCGAATGGTCGATCGAAGCGATTGGTCGAATGGTCGAATGGAATTGGTCCATTGGTCGAATTGGTCGAATCGAATTGGTCGGAATTGGCAAATGTAAACTGATTTTCAGATTTTCCATGTAATAACATTTCCAAAAATGTATAGGTTTGCTTATCTACCATGATTTTGAACGAAAAAACATAGTGAACCTGACTAATATGGAGATGTAATTGGGAGGGAGCGGTGTACGATAATTAATTGATTGATTAATTGCATAATTAAAATCAATAAATAATAATCGTAAAATAATTAATTTCTTAATCAATTGGCTAATAGCATGCCTAAACCACCAGTGTTTCATCCTAATCTGTCACTGTTTGAAAATTAATTATTTATTTAATCGAATTTTTTAAAATAATAATCGATTAATTTATTGATCAATAAATAATTAATCGATTAATTGATTAATTAATAAATCGAAAATACAATTTATAGCCAAATCACTTGGTCATGGTCGTGTCCAAATATCAGCTTCCTAACTCAAAAGGTGCCTGAGATATTGTGCAGATGAGAAAGAAAATAAATAAGTGATTAATTATAATGAAAAGAAATAAATAAAAATCATAAAATAATTAATTTATTAATCAATTGGCTAATAGAATATGTAAACCATCACCATTTCATCTGAATATGTAATTTTTTGAAAATTAATTAATCATGTAATTGAATGAGGAATTAAATAATTAAACGATTAATCAATAAATCAAAAATACCCTTCGTAGCCAATTCACTTGGTCGTTGTCGTTTCCAAATATCAGCTTCCTACCTCAAAAGGTGCCTGAGATATTGGCCAGATGAGAGAAAATAAATACGTAATAAATTGCAGATAGTAATAAATAAGGAATAAGTAATTTACTTAATAAATTGATAATAATTAAATAATTGCTCAAGGAATTGATTAATCAAAAAAAATATTTAAATACTGTTTTTGCCAAAGCACGTGCTCAATCGTGTGCCAAAATTTCAGCTTTCCACCTCAAAAGGTGCCTGAGATATTGCCCAGATGAGAGAAAATAAATATGCAATAAATTGCAGATAGTAATAAATAACAAATAAGTAGTTTACTAAATAAATCGATAATAATTAAATAATTGCTCAAGGAATTGATGAATAAAAAAAAAATTTTAATACTGTTTTTGCCAAAGCACGTGCTCACTCGTGTGCCCAAATTTCAGCTTCCTAGCTCAAAGAATGGCTGAGATATTGCCCGGACAAACAAACAAACAAACAAGAAATCAAACAAACAAATAAACAGAGTGAAAACTGAGTACTCCCTTTCGGCACGTGTCATCGCCTCCACCAGGTGAACATTGTTATGTTCATCAGGCATATATATATTGTTACGGACACGGCTTAAGATGTTATGATGGGCCGAGCGGAATGGCCGCCGTGTTCGCACAGTTTACCCGATTACCCCCAACTCACCCGATTCCACTTGAACGTTGGCCAAATCGCGCTACGCTAAATCAATGAAGGAAAGGACACAACGACTGGGATAAATGAAACGACGCAAGGGGTACAGTTCTCAAGACTTCCGGAGGAGGATATAATTAGTGGGGGAGAAAAGGGGTAGATTACAAGGTAATGAGGTAAAGACACAGAAGAGATAGGCACTTAGACACAATCTTATCTATCCCAGACAGACCACAGACAAACGGAACAAGACTGACTTACACAGGGATTGATGGCAGGGAAGGACAGGCAGTCGATAGCACAAGGTGCACCTTGGCTCAGGGACAGAATCAAGCACGGTCCAGTCCGGAGATGCGGGGAGGTGTCACAGCGCTCGGAGGTGGCGTCCTTCTCTCTCCAAGCTGAGGGCGCATCTGACGTCACCTCCCTCTTCCTGCGCATGCTCAGCGGGGAGTGACACGCCCTCGGCTCGTTGGCTCTGCCCCAGATGGGATCGGTCCGCCGCTTCTATTGGGTGCGGGGGTTACCGGGCTCCGCCCTTGACGAGGAGCTGACAGCGAGCCCCTACCTGGTAACCCCGTCGAGCACATGCTCGATGGCGGCTCGTTGGAAAGGCATGGTGCACTCCCAACACCCCCTACCAACCAAGCCGGAGTGAGGACGCACACTCCCCGCGCCGCCGCCGTTGTTGTTGTTGTTGTTGTTGTTGAACCGTGAGGAAGAGCTGCGGGGAGGTATTGGGAGGTCCTAAACTTCCTAACGGTGCCATACAATCACATTCTGGTGCAACGAAGAGTCAGAATTAATGGAAACGAGTCCTTAACTGACATAGACTAAGAATAACTAGCAAGATGTCCTATAGTTGGCTACGTGAGATGCGGTGGACCTGGATGCGACATTTAATGGGGGAAATAGGGGAAGGTCGGGTCTACAGAGTGTTGTTTACAGAAAATGGGACTAGGGAATGGGGGATTGGGGATAGTTGGGAAGTATGGAGGAAATAGGGGAATATTTACAAGCGGATATGGATGGAGGCCAATCTCATATCCGCAACATTGCACCCTTCTCTACCTCGGGGCGTCCCGACCCGATAAATTTTTACCTACTTTAGTGTGGCACTCAGATGTAGTTCCCTCTACTATTAACTCAACGCTGAGTGCGACAGTTTTACAGATATTCACAAATGAGTAAATATGTCCCCCTGCGACGTTGCACCCTTCTCCTAACAGAAACACACCCACAGGATAACCGAATCGCGGAAAGAATCCTCAAACTAAACATACAGCCGGTAGGGAGCATCATTTATACAAGACTACACTGATATTTACACTACGATCCAGGACTTGTTCTTTGAGGAACACATGCAGATGTTATGCATAGAGAGAGCACGCATGCCAGCATCGATACACCAACCCACGAGTGCCCTGTGGCCCTACGGCCTTTAATAATGTGCAGCGCACCCCGTCCAAGCACCAAAAGCACCACCCCATTATGTACAGTCAGCACCATCCGGTGCACCAATAAAGTGTTCATAAAAATGCACAATTAAGTGTCCATGGTCACCGGTGGTGTCGCAGCCGGCCGATGTTCTGCCGCTGGTCTTGCCTTCATGGAGTGCACTTGGCCTTCTGGCTTCTTTAGAAATAAAGAAAGGCGCCAACCGCGTCCATTTCTGAATTGTGGCCGTCAGGGGGGCCAATTAAAAGTGGTTCACCTGTATGGCATAGGTGCCACGTTGACCCAAAGGTCCATCAACGGGTGGTGCTTGCCCGCAAAAGAACTGCGGTCCATTGTGGGCGGCCACAAAAATTGCGGTCCATATGGTGTATCGATCCAGGCAGCAAGCAGCGAAAGTACAGGCCCACAACTGCGGAGCCAGCACCTCTCTCTCCTCTCTCTCTGCCCCAAAGCCAGATCCTCGGAGGTGGGAGACAAAAGAAAACAAGTGAGTAAGGTGGTAAGGGCGCAAAAGTGCACGCAATATTAGGTAATGCACACTGGGGGCACATGGGAACCAGGTGAGACAGGTACGTTCCTACCGTACGCCCCCCCCCCCCCCCCCACCAGGTAACCTACATTGCCCCTCCCTTACCCCTTACTGTATCCACAAAACACAACACTACCCATAAACATCTACTTTACACATCAACAAACGTCCCTACTGTCTTCCCCGTTCCTCCCATAAACCAAATTCGTCTTCTCTCCCTCCTAACCAATCAAATTTGCCATTTCCAACTCTCATCAAAATTTGCCATCACCAATTCATCATCAGTCCCTCCTAAGGAGGGAGAGATGGAATCACCCCAATGTCTCATCCACGTCGTGATGCGTCTCACAAATCCAACAGCAATTCTCCTTTCCTGCAACACAGAACAAAGGAACACAGGTGTGGAGTCATCATCACCACAGGTAAGTGGCTGCGTATGGTGCGACAGGTTCATCAATCCTAACTATTTCCTAAATGACTTTAACAACTTTACATTACCCGGGGTCTTTCCCTGCCAATCCATTGGCCAACTTACACTATGGGTTCTAAAAACCAATTCCCATTGACCAAACTGTGGTGCTTCTCAATTTGGGGTCTCACGCCCCCGATTCATCTCCCGGTGCCCTCGCACAATTTCTGGGCTGTGACGTGTAGCTCTCCCAGCAGGTCTACCCACCTGCACACCTCCACCACTGTAGTTGCCACCCGAGCTTACCTGCTCCTCACCCTAACCTAACTAACTGGGGAAGGCCCTCTCACACTCTCACCCCCTCAGTGCCCTCTCTGGCACGGGCTGCCCGATCCACACCCGGGATCCTCAGGCACCCACTGACACTAACGGCTCCCAGAGCCCACCTGCGGCCTCACCTGGCCGACATCCTCAGTGGTGGAGTGCCCAAACCAACTACACACACTAACAGGCTACACGCCCAGCCATTTCCACAACACTAATGCACCCATCCACAATACCATTCTGCAACCGCACCACAAATGCCAATATCCAACCACAATTTACCTATACCCTCTACCTAACACTTACACTACCCGCCCCGGGTACTCGTGAAAGGGGTCCACTCTTCCCCCATCCACACCTTCGCACCATGCACACCACTCCGTACCACTTACTCCATGTATTCCACACACCTGTACTTGCACACCTGTGCTCTCATACTTGGTGCCGCCTGCACCCTTCTCTCCCCCAAGCGCATTCGCGCTGATCCACAACACTCACTACTCATACACTGCTCCACACACCTGTCCAGTTCTCACACAGCATCATCTCATCTAACTACTCCCCTCTGAAACTTGCGCTTCCCAGTCGTCCCTTTAAACTATTGCGCTCCCTCGTCATTATCATCCACTCTAATCTACCTGCGTCCCCTCCACAGGTATCCTTGTCACTAACTAACCTTAACGTTACCTAATGTCATCTTCGCTAGATCCCTACACACAATATCCTAACCCACCTGGGCTAGTTTTCACTGCCATACACCCCCTAATCTATAGCGCATTTGCCCCATTTTGTGAGGGATGACAGAGTTGCCATCCCACCACATCGGGCATCTCCCACTACCAATTTTGCACATCAAATTTCAACAAATCAAAAATTTGCCAATCACTACCCATCATCTGCCAATCATTACTGCCAATCCTTTGCCAATCATCAAATTTTGTTTTTCTAATTTCGGGGCCAAAACACTATCCTCGTCATTGCAGTCTACTTACTAATGCCTCTCGGTGCGCCAATTCACTTCTAAAGCTCGGCTTCGTACAGCCAAGCCATGAATGCGGGTTGTTTGATGCCAGCGGTTGGATACGTCCCGCATTCGGTGCAGGGAAGGAGGTTTACCCGGGCCGAGATCCCACGCACCATCTCGGCACGGAGCCATCCCATGGCCCGATCTCGACCTGCCGGAATGTCTCAACAAAAAGTGGTCGCCATGACGACCCTTCCTATCGGGCTGCCCGCTCCGCCTAGTGGAGCACGGACGCGGCCGTTCAAAGCGAGGCCCAGCGTGGATCGCGTACGGCGGTCCTTTCGAACCCGCCGTGGCTCAGATCCCCGCTGGTTCTCGCGGCACGCAAAGCCCGGCACACACCGAGGGCCCGATTCGGCTAACTGTCGTTCTAACCGCTAACCCGGTTACCGTCGATGCCTCACCTGCATGCTTACACGCATACGCTACCCCTTTCTTGCCCATACATCCAGCTGTTCCCATGCTCCTCGTCGTACCTTCTCTAACACACCCAGGTACACTCATTCCACTCACAGCCTTGGTCACACACCTGACCACCGAACACTTTGGCACACATTCGTTGGTCGCACACCTCACCAACACACCTCTTCGCGCCCCTTCCTCGGTCACCTCCTCTGTGACAATCACAGGTGTGCTTTCACTCGCACACCCCACCCCGTGCCTCACGACCAACTCAAGTGTGCATTCCCACACACGCTCTACCATTCCAGGTGTGCATCCTTCCATTCCAGGTGAACATCCTCGCTCACCTGTCACAACCAACTCACGCTCCGTGTCACTCTTACTACTCTCACCTCCACTCTTGACAGCGCACTCACCCTTACTCTCGACAGCGCACTCTTTCCTCATGCACCCATCCGTTACACACCTTTCTCGCGCACACTCTCCCGTCACACCCTCTGTAACACTCACCACAGGTGTGCATTCTTCCTTACTTTTGACAGCGCACTCTTTCCCCATGCACCTGTCCGTCACACATCTTTCTCGTGCACCCTCTCCCGTTACATCCTCTGTAAGTGTAACACTCACCACAGGCGTGCATTCTCCCTTTACACCCTCCGTAACACTCCTCACTACGCGCTTCCATGTGCTCCCTCGCACACGCGCTACGACCGACTCACTCTCGACCGCACCCTCACTCCTTGGCACGCACTTTTTCCTCCCACACCCCAGAGTCAGACTTTCTCGCACACCTCCTTTTTCGCACACCAGACCTGTCGCACACTTCACCAACGGCCTCTCACGAACACCCGGGTCCATCTCGACCCCCAAGCTTATTAAATCACCTGGCGCATCATACGCACGACCATATTGGTCACCACTTACAACGGGTCCTCTTTATCTTCGCTTCACCTCCATCACCTGCGAATCCCTCATCCGGTTAATGAGCACATCATCACGATCCGAACACAGACTTTGGACCAATTCTTTTACTTCCTCCTTTATCTCTTTCTTATCCTCTCTCCGTCGCTTCTTAATTTCACTCACCCCTTCTTCCACTTCTTCTAATTTCTGCTTCACCTCCTTCATCTCCTCGTGCGCCCCCTTAAGTTCTTCCTCTAACTCCACTTTATTTTTTTCTATGTGCTCCCGCACCTCCCGCTCTTTAACCTCCATCACCTCTACCACCTTGTTCATTTTCCTCGTCAGGTCCTCATGTACCGTCTGACACTCTTTTTTAATTACCCCTACGTCCTTTTTTATCTCCTTCTGTGTCGATTTAAAACCCTCTATTACCGCTGTGTTCTTCTTTACCTGGTCCCCCAACTCCTTTTGTCCCACTGTCAGTTGTTCTACTCCCAGCGTCAACTCCTCTATTCCACCTTGCAATTTTACAGTCCCCTTTCTCACCTCCTTCTCCATGCGCTCCTTACAGTGCCTCACCTCCTCGCGCACTCCTCCGACCTCCTCACTCACACCTCTTCTGATCTCCTCTCCCATCACTTGCATCTCCTGCCCAGATGCCACCCTCATCTGCTCCATTTCCTCCCTGTTAGCATCCAATTTAGTTTCTACCCCCATTCTGACCCCCTCTATCTGCTGCCCCATTTTTTAAACTTCCCTTTCCGCTTGGTCCCTCATTTCCCTCAATTTGCCTTCCATACTGTTTTCTAACCCCTCTAACCCCTTTTGCATCCCTTCCATTTGATTCTCTTGAGCGGCCATTCTGTTTTCTACCCCCGTTAACCCATGTTTCACCCCTTCTATTTGATTCTCTTGAGCGGCCATTCTGTTTTCTACCCCCCATTAACCCATTCTTTACCTCTTTTATCCCATTGTCTAACGCCTCACCGGTACCCCTCGCTTCGTCCCTCATTACCCCCATTTGGCCCTCCAATCGCTCACCCAATCGCTCACTATCAGCCCTCATTTGCTCACTATTAGCCCTCATATCGTCCTTCTGCAGGTTGAGGGACGCCTGCATTTGTACCATAAATTGCTCCATGAGGGCCTGCATTTGGGCCATCCCTCCCACTTGGCTACGGCGGCCGCACCCGCTGCACATGTGCGAGGCGCCATTTTGCGCGCCCGCAACCTCGTGCGCGAGGATGCCATTTTGCGAACCTGCCGCCCTCACTGCTTCGCTCTCCTCTTGTCCCTCAATTTGGTCCTGGATCGACCCTGCCTCACTCTCCTCTACCGGAACCCAGCCGTCTTGACCTGCCATAGCGCGACTTTCAAAATTCGGGTTTTTATTTTACAACAAAACAAATTTCGGTTACTTGTAATTTTGAGCGCGTTAAGCGTGCTTCGGGTCCGATCCCACTTCCCGACACCAATTGTTACGGACACGGCTTAAGATGTTATGATGGGCCGAGCGGAATGGCCACCGTGTTCGCACAGTTTACCCGATTACCCCCAACTCACCCGATTCCACTCGAACGTTGGCCAAATCGCGCTTCGCTAAATCAATGAAGGAAAGGACACAACGACTGGGATAAATGAAACGACGCAAGGGGTACAGTTCTCAAGACCTCCGGAGGAGGATATAATTAGTGGGGGAGAAAAGGGGTAGATTACAAGGTAATGAGGTAAAGACACAGAAGAGATAGGCACTTAGACACAATCTTATCTATCCCAGACAGACCACAGACAAACGGAACAAGACTGACTTACACAGGGATTGATGGCAGGGAAGGACAGGCAGTTGATAGCACAAGGTGCCCCTTGGCTCAGGGACAGAATCAAGCACGGTCCAGTCCGGAGATGCGGGGAGGTGTCACAGCGCTCGGAGGTGGCGTCCTTCTCTCTCCAAGCTGAGGGCGCATCTGACGTCACCTCCCTCTTCCTGCGCATGCTCAGCGGGGAGTGACACGCCCTCGGCTCGTTGGCTCCGCCCCAGATGGGATCGGTCCGCCGCTTCTATTGGGTGCGGGGGTTACCGGGCTCCGCCCTTGACGAGGAGCTGACAGCGAGCCCCTACCTGGTAACCCCGTCGAGCACATGCTCGATGGCGGCTCGTTGGAAAGGCATGGTGCACTCCCAACACCCCCTACCAACCAAGCCGGAGTGAGGACGCACACTCCCCGCACCGCCACCGTTGTTGTTGTTGTTGTTGTTGTTGTTGAACCGTGAGGAAGAGCTGCGGGGAGGTATTGGGAGGTCCTAAACTTCCTAACGGTGCCATACAATCACATTCTGGTGCAAAGAAGAGTCAGAATTAATGGAAACGAGTCCTTAACTGACATAGACTAAGAATAACTAGCAAGATGTCTTATAGTTGTCTACGTGAGATGCGGTGGACCTGGATGCGACATTTAATGGGGGAAATAGGGGAAGGCCGGGTCTACAGAGTGTTGTTTACAGAAAATGGGACTAGGGAATGGGGGATTGGGGATAGTTGGGAAGTATGGAGGAAATAGGGGAATATTTACAAGCGGATATGGATGGAGGCCAATCTCATATCCGCAACAATATATATATACGTATGTGTATATATATATATATATATATATATATATATATATATATATATATATATATATATATATATATATATTAGATGGCCTCTAAAGGTGAAAACATATATATTGTTACAGACACGACTTTGATGTTATGGTGGGCCGAGCGGAATGGCCGCCGTGTCCGCACAAGTTACCCGATTATACTCGAACGTTGACTAAATCGCGCTATGCTAAATCAATGATGGAAAAGACACAACGGCTGGATTAAAATGACACGACACCAAGGGTTCAGTTCTCAAGACCTCCGGAGGAGGTTATATTATGGCGGAAGGTCAGATTACAACGACAAGAGGGACAGCATAGGAAGACAGGCACTTAGACACACTCTTATAATAGCCCCGACAGACGACAGATAAACAGGACAAAAACTGACTCACACGGGGATTGATGGCAAAGAAAGCGGGCCGTCGATGGCTCAAGGTGCACCGTTCTCGGAGGGGGTGCACCGTTCTCGGAGGTACTGCAATACCGGGTCGATGCGTGGAGCTCGCTCAGCGCTTGGAGGTCGCGACTTGTCTTCTTCAGTCGGGGGCGCATCTCACGTCACGTCCGGTAGGTCGCCGCGTATATCCGGCGGGGAGTGACACGCCCTCGGCTCGTTAGCTCCGCCCCAGATGGAATCGGCCCGTTGCTTCTCATTGGGTGCGTGCGGGGGGGTTACCGGCTCCGCCCTTGACGAGGGGCTGACAAGGAGCCCCTTCGTGGTAACCCCATCGGAGCGCATGGTCAATGGCGGCTAACCGAGCCGGTGTGAGGACGCACACTACCCCGCGCCGCGCCGTTGTTGTAGTTGTTGTTGTAGTTGTTGTTGTAGTTGTTGTTGTAGTTGTTGTTTGGGGAAGAAGATGGGAGGAGGTATGGGAAGGTCCTAAACTCACTACTGGTGCCATATAATCACATTCTGGTGCAACGAAGAGTCAGAATTAATGGAAACGAGTCCTTAACTGACATAGACGAAGAATAACTAGCAAGATGTCCGAAAGTTGTCTACGTGAGATGCGGTGGACCTGGGCACGACATTTAATGGGGGAAAAAGGGGAAGGTCGGTTCTACAGAGTGTTATTTACAGGCAATGGGACTAGGGAATGGGGGATTGGGGATAGTTGGGGAGTATTGGGGAAATAGGGGAGTATTTACAAGCGGATATTGAGGCCAAGTCCCATATCCGCAACAATATATATATATATATATATATATATATATATATATATATATATATATATATATATATATATATATATATATATATATATATATATATACAGACTTGGCATTTAATATGGAAAAAAAAATTTGTGGGGGTGAACTTACTTTTCAAGATGACTTAGAACCAAAAGTTCATTGGAATTATGTTGAAATTATTCTAGATTTTGTTAATGTGACCTTTAAAAGAAACAAAAACAGCATTTGACATTTCGAAGCAAATAAATTGATCCTTGAAAGTGATGTAAACTGATATCGAACTCAATTCACGGACAGTACTGTGTTAAACTTCTGCGCGTTTTCCAGAAGTATCTCTTTATTTTGCACATTAGCCAAAATTTTTTTTAACAAAAACAAAAGTTAAATTACGACTGGGATTACGGACAGTAAAATTACAGTTCAGTACTTTGTGTAACCCCCACGAGTATTCAGGAGAGCACGTACATGTTGAGGCATGCTGTTCACGAGATTTGCCACGGTTTGGACAGTAATCGCGTGCCATGCAGTTACAATAGCCTGCTGCAATTCACGCAAAGAGGCAGGCTGCTGGTCCAAGTTGTCGATTTGACGCGTTAATTCTGCTCACAAGTTCTCTATCGGATTCATATCCGGGGACATGGCAGGCCACTCCATATGCTCCACACCACGATCAGCAAGAAAGTGTTGGATCATGTGAGCACGATGAGGCCGTGCATTGTCATCTTGGAAGACAACGTTTCCTCGAAAGGCTGCACGAGCAAATGGAAGCAATGTTTCTTCCAGAATGGCCCTGTGCTTGAACTGGTTAAGGTTTCCATTCAGAACATCCAGGTCAGTTTTGCCCCCTGCACAAAAAGCAGCCCAAACAGTCACCCCACCACCTCCAGCTTGGACTCTTGGCACTATACAATCTTCGTTGTAGGCTTCATGCACTTGTCTGTGCACTCGGACGCGGCCATCGACGATAGACCAGAAATCTAGAATCGTCACTGAAGATCACGTGATTCCAGTGTCCTGGCTGACATTGACGGTGCTCTCTGGCCCACTGCAATCGGCGCTGGCGGTGTTGTCTGGTCAGACGTGGGTTTCTCAGGGGATGCCTGGCACGATAGCCTGCTTGAACCAGTCGTTGGTTGACTAGCCTTCTGGATGAGGCACATTTGTCAGTTGCTGCCACCCAGCCCTAAGCCAATTAGCTGACTTGGTACGGCCATTGCGGACTAACCGGTGCAGCTGGTGATCATCCCTCCTTGTGGTTCTGCGTGGACGTCCTGGCCTCGGTATTGGAGTATGGACACCCCTCTGAGCATTTCATTTCAGGATCTTTGACACCTGACCTTGAGTGATGCCATACTGCCAAGCAATAGCACGCTGTTTCATGCCGGAATTTCGTAAAGCCACCACTAAATGACAAACAGCATTGTCGAGTTGACGGACCATCTCCAGGGGAAGCGGCAATAACTTTTGTAGACGTGCAACAGTTGTTTTCCACTAATACAGAACGCAACAACCCTTATATACCCGATTGTGAAGCCAATCGTCAAATGTACCTGTCCGTACCTTTTGTCACGCCACCTGTGATATAATCCTGTTATTGACTTCTTGCTGCGACAGACAATCAGTGACATGGTTCTTTTAACAAATAAATCACCGAAGCGTAAAAAAAACTCACCAGATTGATATACCGAGTTCAGAAAGTAAACCCAAGTCAAGAAAAAAAAAAATTCCATATTAAATGCCAAGTCTGTATGTATGTATATATATATATATATGTTTATATATATTGTTGCGGATTTGGGGGTCGGCTCTCCCCTTATCAAGGGGGGGTTAATCCCCTTGTCCTTTTAAGCTGGCCGTCCCGAGTCCTGGAAGCTACAACGCTCCTCCCGGTCGGTCTTGGGTAGGGTGATTGGTCAATTTAGGTCCCAAATACCTAATTACCAACACCGACCCCAAATACCTAATGAGGCATAGGCAAAGCAGGGAAATAACTCCCGCTCGAACCACGGATAAGATGGAAAGTGCCGAGCGGTTAGCGATCCGCGATCCGAGCTATTAACCATAAGACTAAACCCGATCCTGAGTGGTTCTTAATCGTGCCACAGGTACTCAATTGGGAAAAGATGAATGCGATCGGATTAGAGGAAACCAGAAGGTAGGAAGAACAAATATTGGTTTATTACAAATATACAAGAAAAGAGGAAACAAAAGGATGTAAAGAAGAAGAAGAAGCAGGACACAGGGCAGGCTTAACTATACAGTCTTAACTTAACGACCCCAAACATACACACTCATGCGGGGATTGTAGCGGGAAGGGTGGAAGGTCCAGATAGACGGGATCCAGGCTCCTCGTCCGGTCCCGACTCGTGCCGTGGTGGTGATGGACAAAGGCAGCAGGCCGGCAGCGCGCCGCGTGTCGTCGACCGCGAGCGGACGTTACATATATTGGGGGGACTGGAATGCGGCGTACGTAATAAACGTATTTTGTGCCAAACGCTCTCTCTCTCCCGATCAATGTTCGTATCAAAAAGGGCAGTTCGTATCAAAGGGCAATCAGCGCCACTCAATAACTCCTCGCGCAGTCCGTGCAAAAAGGGGCCCGCCGAAAGAAGTCCGTAATCACGATGGTCCCCTGCGCAGTCCATAAAAGGGCTTCGCGCTCGCGCTTATATAACACGCTCAAAGATCAATCCGCGCGCTTGGAAACCATGCCCGCCAGCGAGCTCACCTCAGCCCTGGTTGGCTGATAAGGGCTTACCGGCTCCACCTTTGACGGCTCGTTGACAAGCCACACCTTGTTCCCGGCGCTCCGCCCCCTTCTTCCTCGAGTTTGACCGCGTGGTTAATGGCGTTTGTTTGAGCAAACTTCGGCTCAACGCAGCGAACGCTGCTGGCAAGCAGAGGCATAATAGAATTGGGAGAGAGAGATCGCAAAATGGACGAAAGGGCCTACTCCTTATTTGATTGATGCAACGCAGATTCAACTATTGGGAACACGGCCTTAACTAGACACATAATAAGGAAATAACTGAAATGCCTATGGTGACCTACGTGTTGCTGTGGCCTATCTATGGGTGCTACATTTGACCTTTTAATGATGAGAATTATTTACAAGTATTTACACAAGTGGGGGTTCTAAAACCGCAATATATATATATATATATGTATACAGTGGAACCTTGACTTACGAGTTTAATCCGTTCCGTGACCGAGCTCGTAACTCAAATTGCTCGTATCTCAAATCAAATTTCCCCATTGAAATGCATTGAAATGCTATTAATCCGTTCCAGCCCGCCAAAAACCACACCAATTTTTTTTTAAATATACAGTATATATAAAAATATCTCGCGCTTTATATTTCACCTGTATGCAGCATACAAGTTGGCAGGATGGCCTGGACTGGAGGTACGCACACTTGACTCTAAAGTCTAAACTGTCCAGCCTGGGTTTGAATCCCGACCCAGCTATAACCTGTCATGGGTGAATCACAGGCAGGGTGATTCATCAATGGGTGTACCGCTAAACTGGGCGCCCCGTTTGCGTCCCATTAGTTGTTGGATGTTAAGGATCTCACCGTGTTTTCCACAAAGAGAAGGCGAGCTATCGCCGGCACTATGAACAAGTTGACGGCAGAGATACTGTACTTGCACGGCATGATAACCACGTGTCGCACGATCTCTTGTTATGGTCCACAAGATTATCACAGAGAGGTGCAGCTTCCAGCGTTTCGAGATCTGATCCAGGCCTATCCAACGAGACCGGTCCCAGCGTTCTAGGCCCGGTGGTTGTCTCAGACGGACCCGACAACGGCAGTGTTCGTTTTAACTCGATTCGATTCGAGCGCCGACGTGCCGGCGAACAAAACCGGTCATATCTTTTGAACGCGTGGCTCGATTTTTACAAAATAAACTTTTTCTTGAAGGTCTGAACCGTGCGCTCAAAACGATACCGAGTTTGACCCTGAGAGAGCCGTTTTGCGCCGGCAAAGGCGCTTGTGTGACGTGAGGACCACGTCGTGCTGCATAGATTATCATAAATTAATTATCATATCATTATCGGCGGCGTTATATATCATTAGCGCTATACGACAGAGATACTGTACGTGCACGGCAAGATAACCACGTGACCGGGTGGCGAAAGCTCGTAACTCGGATCTCGGCTCGCATCTCAAAGCAATAAACTGCCAGAGTGACGGCTCGTATCTCGAAAAACTCGTAAGTTGGGGCACTCGTAAGTCGAGGTTCCACTGTATATGTGTATATATGTGTATATATATATATATATATATATATATATATATATATATATATATATACATATATATATATATATATATAGTTACGTGTTCCTCCCCGACCTCCTGGTCTCGGTATACCTCCAAACCCCGAGAGGAGCCACGGCAGAAAAATATGTTATTCTGTGTCCGTAATCAAGAGTGAAACCACACCAATGATTATAAACGAACAAATGCTGCATTAAAAATCACACACAAGAATAACGGTACAACCAATGGCAATCAAAGTGCACTAAATATATCTTAAGATGGTACCATCAGCTAAAGTAATATAACTCACTGCGCTCCCAGTGAATGAAAAAGAACACTCCTCAATGTCTCTATAACTCAAGGATAATCCCCTCCTGCGAGTAGTGATGAGGCGATGAGGTGAAGAGGCGATGAGGTGAGTAATGAGGCGTAGGCAAAGCGTGGACAGTCACGTAGCCCCAACCAACAGCAAACTGGTGGTGAAAATGGAAATCCCAAAGGCGCGAACCAGACGTGCACGTTCACAGTTCAATCAGCAAACCGCAGCGTAATCTTCAAACGCCGCTTTTGCGTACACACATCCCCGGCAGACGACCGGATGGTGCGAAAAGCTGACGCGTAGCAAAACCATTTTCGGTGAACGAAGCGCGAGGTTCAAAATGGCCGACGGCTCTTACTTGAGTCGAAGCGACCTGGCGAGGATTCTCCGGAACCTCAACGCCTATACCTGACTACGCAGGTTTCTCAATCCTCCAGCGATAACACCTATCGCAGGAAATTCCTTTCAAGGACTCAAAGGTTACTCGCGCCTTTCGTTCGATCACGCTCGCTACGGAGCTTCAAGACATGCATCTTGTCCGACTTTTCTCGTCACGCCTTCCTCTTCCTCCCCTCGTCGTCTTCCGGTTCTCGATCCGGTTTCCTGTTTCATTTAAAATATTAACCCTTTTTGCCTTTTAACAACAATAATCGCCGTTTCCTTCAAACCCCAATAATAATAATAATAATAATAATACATAACCAGAAATGTTTCAAGTGGATGAAAACCACCACCACGGAAGTGCCAAATCCGTAACACTTCTCCCCCTCAAGAAAGAAAGTTTGAACACAGTGAAAACTTTCTTTGCAGGCAAACTTTTAAAACAAACAAAAGTAAGCTCACAACCAAATCATCAATTCCCATGAGCAACAATAATTACTATTCCCCAAAATAAAGCATCTCATCAACCTCTGATTTTTACTTTTAGTTTCTTTTGAATGAAGGTTAAGGGGTTGATCAAAAATCCAAAGTCAAGCAAATCGATAGCACTTTTTCCGGGAGGCCGCGCTGAGGGCCAGGTTCCATGGTAGTTGGGTGGTGAGGCCTGGAAGTATTCACGACATGGACGCCTTTAGGAACGTGGAGTTCACGGTTAATCCGTGTAGGAAAATTCACTACATGGATGCCTTTAGGAACGTGGCGTTCACGGTTAACCCATGTAGGAATCTTGGCTTGGCTGCCAGCATTCAGTGCTTCAACTCTTTCTAATAATCACGGTTGGACCACTTGTCACTGCAGTCACGTGAATAACGGTCTCCTTCTCGGCCACTACCTTGATTATTATTCCTTTGGGAGCTGCCGTAACTCTGGGAGCCTCCATAGTAATATCGACTCCGGCCACCACCAAAACTACCGCCACGTTTTCCTCTTCTGTAGCCCCCTCGATGCCTACGGCCTGCCTTCTCTAAGGCTATGGTCCGACCATCCAAATCCTCACCATTCCAATCCTTCTCTGCCTCTTTGGAGTCCTTTGTGTTTTCAAACGTGACAAAGCCAAACCCTCTTGACTTTTGCATTTCCCTGTCTTTTACCAGCCGCACTTCCAACAGCGGTCCATATTTGCTGAAGACAGAGGTCAGAACTTCTTCCTTTGTTTTGAAGTTCAGTCCACCTCCAAATAACTTGCCAAATTTGCCGCCATCCCGAACTGGTGTGGTGTTATTTTCCCTACTGGGCTTTTTAACAACCATCGGGTTACCAGAAACTTGACCAATGGCCAAATCATTCCCGATAAAAAAAAGATACTCCCTCTACAGGAAGAATGGCTTGTAAACCTACGGTGACCGGTCCCGACACCAAATCAGACTCTAAATGGATGACATGAAGTGGAGCTTTAACACAGCCACCAACCCCCTGTAAACGAACACTAACACCAGTTGCCATCTTCTCTGACAATGGCAAAATGCTTTCAAGCATCAAAGATTGATGTGCTCCTGTGTCCCTCAATACCCTAACCGGTTTCTGGTTAGTCGAGTCTCCATCCAATGACACAAACCCCTCTGAAATAAATGGTTGGTAACCCTTTTGAGGGCGACTTCTCACATTTGCCATTGCATTCGGAGTTGTACTAGTCTGACTCCGCTCCTGATTTTGCCTTTCCATAGCATAACATCGGGACATTAAGTGTCCAGGTTTATTGCAAAAGGTGCAAGTAGGCCCGGAGGAGAAACACGTGGTTTGTCTCGAGCCCCCCGAAGGATAAGTCTGCCTTGGAACTGTTGTCTTCTGATTTCTAGAAGTCGTAGTAACAGAGTGGTCCTCATAGTCATCTCGAGGCCGCCCCCATGAATTTTCGTTCTCCGCACCGGATGTACCATAGCTCCCCTGTTGAAGTCTAGGCGAGAAGTTAGGTTTGTGGAACCCCATCCTGTGTGTTAAGGCATAGTCATCTGCCATGGTTGCTGCCTCATACAACTTTGGTACTTTCCTTTCCTCCAGATGTACTTTAATGTCCTCGTGGACACACTGTTGGAATTCCTCTACCAGGATCAATTGTCACAATAGTTCGAAGTCTTTCCCAACCCCTTATGAATCACACCACCGATCAAACATGGTTTCTTTCATTCTGGCAAACTCCACATGGGTCTCACTCTCCCTCTACCTCTACCTCTTCCTGGCATTCCGGAATTTTTGCCGGTAAGCTTCAGGGACCAATTCATAGGCTTTGGGAATGGTTTTCTTCACTATCTCATAATCTGCACCTTGGTCAATCGGTACAGCCGAATAAATATCTTGAGCTTTACCCACCAGAACACTTTGCACTAACATGGTCCAGGGCTCCTCAGGCCATTTTAGCATTTGAGCCACTTTCTCAAAGTGTGAAAAAAAATTGGCTACCTCCTTTTCATTGAAGGGTGTAACCTGCCTCACATGTCTACCCACATCCCAGGTGTCCTGACTAGGTGTCGAACCAGTCGGCATGGATGGAACCTCTCCCCATTCTTTCATTAAATCCAGCTCCTTGAGTTTAATTTCCTGCTGAAGCGCCAAGTCCCGTTCCTTTAACTCCCTTTCGGCTTTTCTCTCCTCTGCTTTTTTCTCTTCTAACCTTTCCTGGAGTTCTCATTCAACTCTCCTTTCCTCGTGTTCTCTTGCAGCTCTCCTTTCCTCTGCTTTTAACCTTTCCTGGCTCTGCAATTGCATCTCCATTTTCCAGAGCTCCACATTTTCTTGTTCCTCGGGTAACCAATCCAAGGCTACCTCTTCCCATGTTCCTTGTCCCACCAGAGATTCTATCACCAATCTCTGCATCTCTGCTTTCCTCATATTCGCTCGGACCTCCAAGATAAAATGTCTGGCCAATACCAAGAGGTCCGATTTT
>NW_027617472.1:42500-115320 GCF_964187855.1 Myxine glutinosa
TGACAAAGATGACTCGATTAGATTTTGGTGAAGATCTGCATATGGATTCGGATATGATAATTATTTAATTTTTTAAGTGATTTTTCACCATTGGGAGATCGGGACAAAAACGACACATAGCAGGATATCTCAAAATGTTATGGATGGATTTGTACGAAACTTGTTGGACAGGTTGTGCGTATGATGAGGAAGAATAGATTCAATTTTGGTGAAGATCCGGATCCAGCTAGTATAATTTTTTAAGAGATTCTTCACCATTGAGTGATATTGCCAAAAACGAGGGTAAGATCAGGGTATGAAAGACTGGACGATGATGATCAGGGTATGATGGTGATTCCTGTGATTGATTTTGATTAAATGTGATTTAGTATTGTGATTTTCTGGTCTACTCGGATACAAAACGCAAAATGTTCACCAGGTGAAGGTATGCTCTCTACTGAGTGCCGTTCTAGTTCTTCTTGATTTCTGCATTGTTTAGGGCAAAATCGCTTGTGTTGTTGGTGGTGGTGTGTGTTTGTGTTCTGTTGGTGGTGGTGGTGTTGGGTCATCACCACCAAAATACCGCCATTACACAAACACAATCAATAACCTTTTGGCGAGTTCCGTTGAGTCGCATACCAACAAAAACCGTATGTATGTGCGGCTGAGCAGATAGTTCCCTTGCTATTCAGGATTATTCCTTCGAACACAATTCTCAGAAATTCTGGAGAAATAGAAATAAAAACAGAATTAAACTTGTATGATGCGGAAGTTTTTCAAACAAATGAAACACGTTGCTTTGAAATATCTCCAGGATGAAGATCAGACAGTTGGAGGAAAAAAAAAAGGAAAAAAAAAAACTGTTCCATTGTCTATGAAGCAACTGAAAGAGCAGATACTCCAGGCAGACATGCTGTCAGGATAACGTGGAACCTGGAATCGCGTTTCAAAATATCTCCGGATGATTGCCAAGTCTCTTCCGGCTGCGAGTCACATTTTCTACCAGGCGGAGTACTTGTAGTCCAATACAAGCTACCGGTGTGTCGTTCGCAAAGCCAAGGTAAACTGGGAAAGTCTGTGACGTCATATGCGAAGATAATGAGATCCCCATGTATTGTTGAGCTAATAATGGCAGAGTCGGAGGAAAATTTGTAGACTATCGGCATTTATCAAGGGAAATATTTGTTCTGCGTTCTGCAGAATAGGAATCAAAACATCTCGAGTTAATGAAATACCTGCCTTAATTACATGTCCATATATCAATCAAATGCCAGAGTCACAATGGGAACTTTTATACGGGCATTGTTGATTCAGCTTAAATGCCTCTGAGTCATATTTCTCATAATAAGAAAATGATTGCAAAACACACTATTGTTTGTCCAGTGATTTCTCATATCAGATTGACGGCAATTCGACCGTGATCTTCTTAGATGCGCCGTTTGCCTCCAGCTAGTACCGAGTGGTGCCATTCATGTGTGTGTGTGTGTGTGTGTGTGTGTCGTTGGTTGTTATCTCCAAATGCAGGTTTCAGAAGGTTCAGTGGATCCCTCCCAGGTCTCGATGTATCCATCTTCAGGTGCGTGTGTTTGTGTGTTTGGATGAGCTCGTGCGTGTGTGTGTGGATGAGCGCGTGCGTGTGTGTGTGTGGATGAGTGCGTGGTGCGTGTGTGGATGAGCGCGTGGTGCGTGTGTGGATGAGCGTGTGGTGCGTGTGTGGATGAGCGCGTGTGTGCGTGTGTGTGTGGATGTGCGTGTGTGTGTGGATGAGCGCGTGCCTGTGTGTGTGTGGATGAGCACGTGCGTGTGTGTGTGGATGAGCGCGTGCGTGTCTGTGGATGAGCGCGTGTGCGTGTGTGTGTGTGTGTGTGTGTGTGTGTGTGTGTCTGTGTGTGTGTGTGTGTGTGTGTGTGTGTGTGTGTGTGTGTGTGTGTGTGTGTGCGTGCGTGTGTGTGGGGTTGAGTGCGTGTGTGCGTGTGTGGATGGATGAGCGCGTGCGTGCGTGTGTGGATGAGCGCGTGTGTGTGTGTGTGGATGAGCGTGTGTGTGTGTGTGTGTGTGGATGAGCGCGTGCGTGTGTGTGTGGATGAGCGCGTGCGTGTGGATGAGTGCGTGCGTGTGTGTGTGGATGTGCGCGTGCGTGTGTGTGTGGATGAGCATGTGCATGTAGTGTTTGTGTGTGTGGATGAGCACATGCGTGTGTGTGTGGATGAGCACGTGCGTGTGTGTGTGGATGAGTGCGTACATGTGTGTGTGTGTGGATGAGCGCGTGCGTGTAGTGTTTGTGTGTGTGGATGAGCACGTGCGTGTGTGTGTGGATGAGCACGTGCGTGTGTGTGTGGATGAGTGCGTACATGTGTGTGTGTGTGGATGAGCGCGTGCGGGTGTGTGGATGAGCGCGTGCGTGTGTCTGTGTGTGGATGAGCGCGTGTGTGTTTGTGTGTGTGGATGAGCGCGTGCATGTTTGTGTGTGTGGATGAGCGCGTGCGTGTTTGTGTGTGTGGATGAGCGTGTGCGTGTGTATGTGGATGAGCGCGTGCGTGTGTGTGTGGATGAGTGCGTGCGTGTTTGTGTGTGTGGATGAGCGCATGCGTGTTTGTGGATGAGCGCGTGCGTGTGTGTGTGGATGAGCACGTGTGCGTTTGTGTGTGTGGATGAGCGCGTGCGTGTTTGTGTGTGTGGATGAGCGCGTGCGTGTTTGTGTGTGTGGATGAGCGCGTGCGTGTTTGTGTGTGTGGATGAGCGCGTGCGTGTTTGTGTGTGTGGATGAGCGCGTGCGTGTTTGTGTGTGTGGATGAGCGCGTGCGTGTGTATGTGGATGAGCGCATGCGTGTGTGTGTGTGTGGATGAGAGCGTGCGTGTTTGTGAGTGTGGATGAGCGCATGCATGTTTGTGAGTGTGGCTGAGCACGTGTGTGTTTGTATGTGTGGATGAGCGCGTGCGTGTGTATGTGGATGAGCGCGCATGTGTGTGTGTGTGTGTGTGTGTGTGTGTGTGTGTGTGTGTGCGTGTGTGTGCGTGTGTGTGGATGAGCACGTGCGTGTGTGTCGATGAGCCCGTGTGTGTGAGTGGATGAGCGTGTGCGTGTTTGTGTGTGTGGATGAGCACGTGCGTGTGTGTGTGGATGAGCTCGTGCGTGTGTGTGTGGATGAGCACGTGCGTGTTTTTGTGGATGAGCACGTGCGTGTTTGTGTGGATGAGCACGTGCGTGTTTGTGTGTGTGGATGAGCACGTGCGTGTTTGTGTGTGTGGATGAGCGCGTGCCTGTGTGTGTGGATGAGCGTGTGCGTGTTTGTGTGTGTGGATGAGTGCGTGCGTGTTTCTGTGTGTATGGATGAGCATGTGCGTGTTTGTGTGTGTGGATGAGCGCGTGCGTGTTTCTGTGTGTGGATGAGCGCGTGCGTGTTTCTGTGTGTGGATGAGCGCGTGCGTGTTTGTGTGTATGGATGAGCGCATGTGTGTTTGTGTGTGTGGATGAGCGCGTGCGTGTTTGTGTGTGTGGTTGAGCGCGTGCGTGTTTGTGTGTGTGGTTGAGCGCGTGCGTGTGTGTGTGGATGAGTGCATGCGTGTGTGTGTGGATGAGTGCGTGTGTGTGTGTGTGGATGAGCGCGTGCGTGTTTGTGTGTGTGGATGAGCGTGTGCGTGTGTGTGTGGATGAGCGCGTGCATGTGTGTGTGGATGAGCGTGTGCGTGCGTGTGTGTGTGTGTGTTGTTGGTCGTTATCTCCATATTCGGTTTTTAGAAGGTGGAATGGAACCCGCCCAGGTCTCTTGATGTACCCACCTTCATGCGCATGTGTGTATGTATGAGCGTGTGTATGTATGTATGAGTATGTGTGTGTGTGTGTGTGTGTGTGTATGTAGGTGTGTGTGTGTGTGTGTATGTAGGTGTGTGTGTGTGTGTGTGTGTGTGTGTGTGTGTGTGTGTGTGTGTGTGTGTGTGTGTGTGTGTGTGTGTGTGTAAACACCACAAAATAAGATGGAGAATGAATGAAGAAATGTTCAGCCTGTCCTGTGTGTGTTCCTTGACCAAAGACAAGCCGTCTGGTTGGGTATTTTCCCTGGTACTACTACCACGTGCTGCTGTGCACCACTTCTCCGCCTGTCTGGCCACGTGTGCGCTCACTGACGTGTGTGGCCTGTTTTCAAAGGGTCACCATCTGGGTCGGGGATTATAAGTACGGGCGCGGTCAGTAGACTGCGACACCTACTCTGTCTCTGTGTTGTCTTTAAGAGAGCCTGTAGTCCAAGAACTTTCCATGGTACTCATCTTCCAAAATGGTCCATAACACATTTTCTGAAAGGCAAAGTACATTGTAAAACAACAAGTTCGTTTTTTAACTTTACAGATGCATATTGGAGGACGACCTGCAGTCGTGACAGTGACACTAATGATCCTCTTTCGAGCCAACAATTCATATTTGTCGTGTACATGTTTTTAAGTCATCCACGGAAACACCTCGTGATGATTAAACATCAAGGTTTACCATTTCCAGCAAGAAAGTGTACTTCACAGCATAATACGTGTTTGACAAGTACTATCTCCCTTACATAGGAGGAGGCAACTCAGCCCGTTGTGCCAATGCCACAACTGCAACCCTAAAGTTTAAGGTAATAAGGTAAGACATTGGTGGGGAATTGGGAGAGTAGTAGAAGGAGCGAGGGAGGAGCTAAGGGAGGAGAGGATACAAATAGAAAGGGAAAAGAGGGGAAGGAATCCATAAAATAAACTCGAACATCACTCGGTAGAGAGCATACCTCCGCCAACTGAACAGTATACGTTTTGTATCCAAATAATCGACCTGTCTTGGGCCTGTTTTGTATCCAAATCATTTTGTATCCAAATCATCGGCCAAATCATCGGGATCTGAACCTGATCGAAAATCAAATCGACTTGTTCTTATCACATACCCAACTCATTCACCAAGTTTCGTCCAAATCCATCCATAATTTTTTGAGATATCCTGCTCACATATAAACAGACAACCAAGAAAGGACGTCAGGCCTGACAGGTATGACGAAAATCGAGAGAATCAATAATTGATTAATTAATTGTGAAATTAAAATATATAAATAAAAATTGTTCAGTAATTACATTATTAGTCAATTGGCTAATAGCGTACCAAAACCATCAATAATTGATTCATTAATTGTGAAATTAAAATATATAAATAAAAATTGTTCAATAATTACATTATTAGTCAATTGGCTAATAGCGTACCAAAACAACCAATAATTGATTAATTGTGAAATTAAAATAAATAAATAAAATTGTTCAATAATTACATTATTAGTCAATTGGCTAATAGCATACCTAAACCATCAATAATTGATTAATTAATTGTGAAATTAAAATATATAAATAAAAATTGTTCAGTAATTACATTATTAGTCAATTGGCTAATAGCATACCAAAACCATCAATAATTGATTAATTCATTGTGAAATTAAAATATATAAATAAAAATTGTTCAGTAATTACATTATTAGTCAATTGGCTAATAGCGTACCAAAACCATCAATAAAAATTGATTAATTAATTGTGAAATTAAAATATATAAATAAAAATTGTTCAATAATTACATTAGTCAATTGGCTAATAGCGTACCAAAACCATCAATAATTGATTAATTGTGAAATTAAAATATATAAATAAAAATTGTTCAATAATTACATTATTAGTCAATTGGCTAATAGCATACCAAAACAACCAATAATTGATTAATTGTGAAATTAAAATAAATAAATAAAATTGTTCAATAATTACATTATTAGTCAATTGGCTAATAGCGTACCTAAACCACCACCATTTCATCCGAATATAACTTTTTAAAAATGAAGTAATTAATTGAATAATTAAATAATTAATCTATTAATTGATTAATCAATAAATCAAAAATACCCCTTACAGCCAAATCACTTGGTCATTGCCATGTCCAAATATCAGCTTCCTACCTCAAAAGGTGCCTGAGATAATGCCTAGATGAGAGAAAATACATAAGTATTTAATAAATAAATAAAAATTAAATAATTAATCAATTAATGGATTAATCAAAAATAATAAAAAAATTCAGTTTTTGCCAAAGCACGTGCTCACTATTGCGCCCAAATTTCAGCGTCCTAGCTCAAAGGATGACTGAGATATGGCCGGACAAACGAGAGAACCTTGACCGTTGACCTTGACCTTTGACTTGTAAAGTCAAAAAACATTGACAGCCTTACTTTTGTCCTTCAGAATCCTCTAGTAAAGTTTGACGAAGATAGCTGAAAGCGTTTGCGAGTTCTCATCAATAAGGATTATTATACATTTTCAGAAAACGAACATGTAGTCACAGTTGATAAGACATCAACAGTTATTCTTCTTCTTCTGACTGTGAAACACTGGGGTGACAGTTTATGAAAAGACAGATGAGAGGCAGGTGTGAGTACCTCCTAGGCCATCTTGCCAGCCCAATAAGACCTCAACACAATTCCCCCCCTCACGCCCCTCCAGATATTATTTCCATGGCATGATGGATCAGAGCTCACCTTCACCTGTCGGCAGTCAGTGCACCTTCGATTTTATGCAATACGATGCAGCCCCACAACTGTATTGATCAATCCCCATGCTTCACAGTAGTTGTTGTACTCCGACCTATACTGCTCCCCCGTTTACCTACGGACAAACTGCTGTTGATTATTGTCAAACAGGTCATCCTTAGACTCATCTGCAAAGAGCACATTCTAGCTCACCTAGACCTTAGCCCAGTGAGCTTATGCTATCAAGCAGTGTCTGCAGGTAAGTCAGTCTGGGAGTAATTGGTGAGTGAGTATGTAAACACTTCAGTCATTATGGCTTCAACTACACACACGATTTTGATGAAACTTGGCCACAAGCTTCATATCTGATGCCCAACGAAGGTGTATTGACTGCATCAAAATCTGCGCTCCTTAAGGGGGCGTATGGGAGTGGAGATGTTTGACTCCCCAAAAAGGTATTTGCTCTCTTCTCCGAAACTACACACACGAATTTTGATGAAACTTGATCACAACCTTCATCTCCCATGATGTACCAAAGTTTGTTCACGGCATTAAAAATATCAGGGATTAAGTGACTGCTGCTCCTGATCCAAGTGAGCTTCATGACCTGCGGTCCTATTTTTTATTTGGGGGGGCTGCCAAAGGCCAAATTTACGCCAACAAACCTCACACCCTAGCTGTCCTGAAGTAGGAGTTGGACTACCTGGCTACCACTCCAGCCACTTGCAGACCAGTTGGGAATAATTTCGGAGTCAGGATCAAAATATTAACTTATATCAAATAAGTCTTTTAAGGTGAAAGCACGATGACGTCACCACGTCACGCGGCACGAATGCGCGCCTGTGTCGTTGGAGGTATTGACTTCTATAGGGTTGGTTTTCTAAGGCTTATATCAAAATATTAACTTATATCAAATAAGTCTTTTAAGGTGAAAGCGCGATGACGTCACCACGTCACGCGGCACGAATGCGCGCCTGTGTCGTTGGAGGTATTGACTTCTATAGGGTTGGTTTTCTAAGGCTTATATCAAAATATTAACTTACATCAAATAAGTCTTTTAAGGTGAAAGCGCGATGCCTAGATGCCTAGATGTAGGCCGCACCTCATTTTGTCGAATAAAGTGGTATTCGGGTGGTTCCGGTATTTGGGACCGCAGGGACGGAAAGTGCAGGTACGGGGTGCCAGGCACTCCCCAGCCGGCCCGCTCTGAAGGTTCGGATCGGGACACCGGAATTCATTCCGGTCGCCCGGTTGGCCCGGAGGTGGGGGTGCGGGGCCTGTCACGGAACGTCAAAACAAACGGCCTGCCGGGGCCGCCCAAAAGTCGGGCGTGAGGGGCGCGTCCACTAATAGAACGCCTCTCGCTTCCCAGATCGAGGGCCACGTTGTCAGGAGAACCTCGTCCCTTCTGGTTGCCTTGCCGTCCCACCGTGAGCGCTGGTCAGGGTGTACTTCAAACTAAGCTTAAGTGTCAAGCGTTAAGTTCCTCCTTGCCCTCGCAAGGGAAAGGCTAGGGTCAAGCTCTTCCAAATTTCCAAACACTAGAAATCGGACGTCTCAAATTAATTAATTAATTTGTTAATACATCTCAGTCGCCCGCGACCTCTCCAGCGCGGGCGTCGAACCAGTTCATTCCCGGTGCGACCGGGCCGAGTATCGGCCCGACCGTGGCCGAAGCCGTTGATTCCGCCGTAGCACGCTAACGCATAGGCTCGCGCGTCCCTGGTCCGCCGGGGCTCCGCGGGTGTCCTACCGTGCCTGGCGCCGCTATTCTCTCAAACTTCCGGGAGTAGGTGCCGGTGCCCGGGGACGGATTTCGCTGTCTAAACATGGTAGCGATAGGCCAGTGGGACCGCCGGGACCCACGTGCACTCACAAGTTGTTCTGCGCGTGGGCGGCAGTATCAGACCGGGGCGCCCAAACGCTCCCCGGCTAAAGTTCATCCTGAAAGCGCCCACATTGTGCGGACAAACCCCACCAAGTCGAGGGCCACGTGGTCAGGAGAACCTCGTCCCTTCTGGTCACACTTTGCCTATCGGCCAGCCTTTGCCTATCTGTCTTCTACCGACTCCTCTCCGGCCTTGCTCCCCCAGCTCTCTCTGTGCTCTGTCCCCCCAATATTCCTTCAGGTCGCACAAGATCTGCCTGCAACCCTCTTATGGTCTAGGCTCTCTGCTCTAGACCTCTTATGGTCTAGGTCTAGGCTCTCTGCCAAAGTCTAGGCTCTCTGCTCACCTTCACTCTTTCATTCCCCTTTTCTCCCGCCTCTGGAACAAACTCCCCCACTCCCTTCAATCCCACTCCTCCCTCCAGGTCTTTAAAACAGCTGTTCACCACCATCTCTTATCTTACCCCATCGAAAACCTTGATCTTTTCTACCCCCGGTAATTCACCCCAGAGTCCTTGCAGTGTTCATATGTTTTATTCCTCTCCCACCTCCCCCCAAGTCCTCCCGATGTCCCTGCTCTCAAATGTTGTGTTTGTGTCCTTCCCCCTCTTCCCCCTCTCTTTTGTGTCCTTCCCCCTCTCTCCCCATCTTGTCTGCCGCTCCCCTTGTTTTTTGTGTTTTGTGTGTCGGTTTGTCTTTTTGTGTGATTAATGTTAGCTCTTTCACGAGCCTCGATCTTGTATACAAAAAAAAAAAAAAAAAAAAAATCCTGTTTGAACAGAGGTGAAGCACACATTGAAAGTGTCAATTACAAGCAGTATAATGAGTGATTTCAAAATGGCATGGTATATGCTTTCCATCAATGTATCACTGAAATTGCTACCTTTTGTAATTTTTATATGCTAACATCAAATGCTATCACAATGCAGATGAAAGGCGATGCTGTGCCGACTAGTTTCGCCATTTTCTGGGCTCGTCAGGGCAAAACACCAACATTCCATCCATTCAGTGACTTTGATGCCTTACAGCTTACAATGGTTAATAAAATGCACCTCTCACTGTGATTGCTGAGGATGCCAGATCAAGCCCCATTGCAGGTATTGCTGCACAGTCTGGGAGCAACAAGTGCCATCTGCCACATGGACACATTGTCTTTCGCCCCACCAATCATAACCAGGAGGCATCAACATTTTTACCCTGCGCTCGCGAAGCAAAAAGCAGGGTTAGGCATTTGGTTGCGTACATGTGGCGCACATGCACATATGTGGCGTGCGTACGTGCATGTCTGCATTTTTTAAATTCATTTTCTCGGCAACCATTGTTCTGACTGATACGAAATGTTACCATAGAAGTGCCTCCACCTGTAGAATCTTTTTTTATTCATAATTATGACGGCATAGGTCATGTGGTACAGGTGCCATCTTTGAAAAATCGAAAAACGTTGCACCTCTAGATCTCTGAAACCGCTCCATGGAAAAAATTGAAACATGGCTCATTGTCAAGTACTCCACATGGGAAATAAGTGTTGTTAATGATGACGTCATTGGTGCCGTAATTAAGACGTCATAATTCGACAGGGATAATGCTTAGTCTGTCTGATAAGTTTGAAATTTATTGAGCGTGATCTACGCAACAACTATATTGGAGAATGTAAATGTATGATGTCATCGCTCACCTGGTCTGGCAGCCATATTGGATCAAAGAAAAAAAATAAACGTTAAAAAAACAGAAGAGTTGGCTCGCAAAAGGTTGACTGCGCAAGGTAAGTATTCTATGAATACCATCTAGTTTTTAAAGGGCAGGTGAGATATGAAGATGATTAAGTTCTTAAATTGAAATCCGTAAATGTTAATTAAATAATGCATGCATACACCTTTTTGGTGGGGGATTGTGGGAGGGTATGAGCATTGCAGTTAGTTTTGTGCCCTCGTGTGAGCTTCTCCATAATCTCCTTCTCCCTTTCCCCCCTCCCCTAACCCAACAACATTCAACAAGCATACAAAGGACAATGTGTATGAAATGCTGTGCTTTGCCTGTTGGGGTGGGGAGTGGGGGGATTTGGGGGGGAAGGGTAATAGGCTTCGGATATGATGGAAATCAAATCTATGGTTATTTATGAATAGATCGTTGTCAGAAAACATAACTCGGCTCACTATTTCCTTTGCGGATTATTCCATAACTCTTGCCATCCCTGCTTGCTAATTGAAAACACATCCTGCATGGAGACCATTAACACGTCCTTGGAAAATACCAACTGATAGAGGGCAATGAATGCACTGCATACGCTTGCAGTAGTTGCACAATATTTAATTTGCAATGAATGAGTATATTTAGAGAGTATATAATTTAAAGTCCAAAATGAACCTTCATGACCTTTATCCTTTATCAACGACCAAGCATTTGGTCAATCCAACCCACAACATCGCTCATGAAAGAGCTTAAATGCCCGTATCAATTGCAGGACAAGGGCATTCGGTGACATCGGAATATTTTACCATGAAATATAAATACATTGAAATAAAAGTATAAATTTGTATTTGCACCTGTGACAAGAGCATCATGAAATTAATTCTCAGATGGGGACATTAAACAAGCCAACCCAAATGTATTATTGCTTGGATTGAAATTTGAATTTGCTGCAAACTCATTGCTGAAAAGGAGAACGACATTCGGGAGAGCACATACCTCCGCCAGGCTGAACAGTTTACGTTCTGTATCCCACTGATAGGGCCGGATCTGGATTCCGACCTGAACCAAAGTCGAATCAGCTTGTTCTTGTCGCCGAACCAACTCATCCCCCAAATTTTGTCATAATCCATCCACAACCTTTTGAAATATTGTGCGATATATATTTTTGTGGTCCCATGTCTCAATGATGAAGAATCGGTGAAAAAAAAAAAAATTCTTGTATCCGGATCTCCACCATAATTGAATCAGTGCTTCTTTATCGCATACACAACCAGTCCACCAGGTTTCGGCTGAATCTGTCCACAACTTTTTGAGATATCCTGCTATGTATAGTTTTTTGCCCTAATCTCCCAATGGTGAACAATCACTTCGAAATTCTCAAATCCAGATCCAGGTCCGAATCTTCACCACAATGTAATTATTTCGTCAGTGTCAAATGTCCAACCGCTCGACCAAAGTTCGTCCGAATCCGTCCACAAGTTTTTGTGAGATATCCTGTTTTTGAGACAAACAGCCCGGGGTGAAAAAATAACCTCCATCCAGCTTCGGTGGCAGAGGTAACTATTTCGTGGCAGCGAATTACACTACTCACAATAAGTTAGGGATATTGTGGGAGTGAGTTTTTTTTTTTTATAGGGGTTCGGGCTGGGGTATTGAAATCAAGAATGCTGTGTTTTTTCACTCATTAATAACCATAGAATTAGGACCAACAACTTTTTTTAACATAATTAATACACAAAATCAACCACACCGAAGAACCTGCCAATATCCCTAACTTATTGTGAGTAGTGTACCTCGACAAAATACAATTCATAAATTTCCCAATACTGGTGTTAATTTACGAAGATACTTTATATATGTATGGACTGGATACATACCTCGTTTATGGGATGGCATGATGGCTTAGAAATATGCACACTCACCTCTCAGCTGTCTAGTGTGGGTTTGAATCCTGACCCAGCAACTCCAATCCTGGTGTTTCCTAGGCAGAGTGATTCCTCAAAGAGTGTGTATATATTGTTACGTAACCGTGATTAACACCACAGTTACGGATGGCCGATTGCGAGACTTTACACTCCCGAGGCGAAAACTCAATGGCGGATTCAAACTCAACACAAAGTTAAACGCGCGGAAGGGCAGACACAGCAAGCTCCGCAGCCCTATCTATTAAAATGAAACCCAGGAAAACTGCGTTCAGATATATACAGAAAATAATATAAGGATTTATTATTTATAAGTAAAGACAGTGAAAAAGCCCGCGCCGGTAATACTAATAACTCGAATAAGCCTAAATTGGGATCCCACACACAACAGATATCAAACACGATACGAGGGAGGTGAATACGAAAATAACACGTCTTTTAGTTTTATGCAAAGTGTATTCGCGGGTACGGCCTTATCTCGTCCTTGTCGTCTTGGTGACCGCCGTCCAACACCCGGCTCCTTTCATCCCGCGGCACGCCTCACTCCAAGTTCCACGGCCCCGCGGCCCTCTCCGTCCGCCTCCAAGCGCCACCAGGCCTCGTCGGTTCAACGGCCCACCCACACCACGAGCTCCTTTGCTCCAACGGTCCAACGCAGGGCTGCACAAAGCAAACGAACTCCACTTGACTCGACTCGACTCTCTTCGGGAGTGCTGGCAGCCAAGTCCAACTGTTCAGTGCCAACTGCCAACTCCAACGAACTCTCCCTAAAATGGCGTCCGACCGTCGAATATATCTCTCGCCGATCACGTCACATTGGCGCACTCCTCAGCCAATAATAGCCTCCCAACTCGCCGGCTCGCCCAGGTCACGCCCTCTGCGGCATCGCTCCACTCTCCCGCCCCGTCCCCGACCCCGCGGTCCTTGTGTTATAACACGTGCCAGGCGAGGTTTGTAGGCCTTGGAGGTGTAAACGGTGGCGGCCAATTGTGGCGGTGTTTTTGGCCTGGTTTCCCGTCCATTTGTTCCGAAGTCATTGTCAGGGAAAGGAATTATTTAATGTTGCGCTAAGGACCTAACTAATGTTTATGTGGTTTGCAGTGCCATAATGGACAAAGGTTTGACTACTAGGTGAAACTCACAGGGGCGTTACCTTTAATCCCTCACTATTTAACACTCGAACCTCCAGGTAGATCCACAATCATACATCTTCCCCCGACAAACGCCTAAACATCAAGAACTTATTACATGTAGAGTCCCTGTCACGACAGCCGAATACCTACCTATTCAGATCTACCTAGCTCTAGATGTTGCTCTACCAAATTCATAACACAGCCCCCCCCCTGGAACCGTAGCTCCTGCAAGGTTCACCGCAGGCGCTACCATTCCAGCCTTAACACTTACTGTCACACACTTAATTAACCTATGAAATAAATCAGGAAGGGCTGTGGGAAGTGAGTCGGACTACCTACCTACACTTCCTTAACATGCTGAACCCCTTAACCATCATGCAAGTATGTACATTTTCTTCGTTGTTCCTGTGGAGGGAGGAAACAAACAACACACAACACTAACTTAACCACAAAACTTAACCATCTTTCCAAAACTCAAAACTCTAACCTTTGTACATACCCCGGTCTACAGACCGCGTCCCCCGGTGGATGCCACAAGACACAACTTTACCTGCGGGGCCATCCCCAATGCATCCCCCTAAATTTCCACGGGCCCTGTCCAGATGTTACAGGTGAGTGACACGGCTCGGTGGATTTCGCCCACATTCATGCAACACAGACCCCTTAACCACTCATTCTCATTCCATAGGTCATCAAGGCATTTCAAAAATCAACAAAGCACTTATTTCAATACACCCCCTGCAGGACCATGGCATTGATGTCATTCACGTGTGTGTGCATTCCTCAACTAGGCAGCGGGGAGGTACCGCACAAAAAGATGGTGGGGGCGCATCAGGCTGTGGTGCCCGCAGTCCCAAAAACAAGTCAACCGACTTACAAGTTCATTGCCCCACCCCCCCTTTTACCTCTTGGCCCCGTGACAGCCCAACAGCCCCTTTCCGCCGTTACCTCGCCGGTGAGGGTCTCCACACACACCAGGCTCCTTTGCCTCCTGCTTTCGCACAGCAACACGGGTCACCGGGGGACTTCCTCACCCCGCGGCGCCCAACCAGACCCTCCACCGACGAGCTCCAATTTCCAGTTACCACCGGCTGCCAGGGGTAATTGCCGCAGAGGGGGGCCCGCAGGCATCGCTCCTCAGAGCTTGCTCTGTACCTGCGGACACACACACCTTCCCCACCCACAAGACCCCAAAACACACTTCCTCCCCCGCTGCCATTCAATTCTCCACACAACTCAGCACAATTCAGTACAATTCTTGGTGTAAAAGGTGTTACAAGGCTTGCCATGGCCAGCCACATGTGAAATCCCCCAGTTCACATTTAAACCATCACACATTTCCAAAAGCACATTTCCAAAAGCACAAGTATCGCCCCTCATTATCTCCAATAATCATCACTCACTCTCCAGGTTCCACTCTCACGACCACATCAAAACACCTAACCACAATACAAAAACATACGCCACCCACAAGACACTGTGTGGCTCCCATTCCATCCCCTCACCGGCCATGTCATCACTCTCACCCGCCTCCCAACTCCAATTTACATGTCCCCAATTTCCAAAGCAAGTCCTGAAGTCTGGGACAGTACTCCTCAAGACACTCACCTCAAGTGCAGGTAGTTACAGGTTGGTCAGGTCCAAAGTGCAATCCACCCATACAATTCCCAAAATTTCACATTGGGCCTACCAAATACTTCCAAATTTCTCTTTTGTCCCCCCCTACACTGGCAGGTATGTGGATCCGCATCCAACGGTGATCATCGCTACACAACTACCTGTGGCCACGACAGCTCTGCACCTCTACCATGCAAGGGTCACCGGGACAAGGTGAGCAGTCAAAACGCCAACATGGCCCATGAGTGTCCATAAGGGTGCGAACCACCATCCTCCATCCTTCGACCCCCTGCGAGGAATACAGCTGCACCAGCCCCAGCTGGCCAATGTGGTGAGCACTTGCTGCCACAACACACACTACCGCACACACAACCTCGGCCCTGGGGGGCACGGTCGCAGTGCGTGACATCCCTACAGCCACGTCCCCTGCACCTCCCCATCATCCCCCAGTCCGACTACAGAACTGCAGCCCCCCCAGTGCTCACCCACACTTGACCACACCAAGGTCCAGTCAACAGCCATGCTCCACCAGGAGACCCACCCAGAAGACATGGTCCACACACCTCGGACATGCACAGCACCACGTTGACCTTCAGGCTACACAACTACATCTCCATAACCCCGCGTCCCAAATATCAGCACAGATGCCCCCGCAACCAGTTGAAGCTGTCCTGCTACCTTATTAATTTTTTCACAGCCTCCAACACTTTGGTCTACACACCTGGATCAATAATGGCGTCACTGTACAGTGTCCACCATGACATTTCAAAATCCACCCTTAAATTTGCATCTAACCCACAGATTACCCATGCCAAACATTTGTCACCTTTTACTAACCTCACCAAAGAAGGATGCTTTGCCATACACATGCCAGCCGAGCATGGCCCATATGCTCGGCTCGTTACACATCTCCCGATTCACATCCCCATGGCTCCCTTCCCAACCCGAGAGTCCATAAATCATAACGGAGCATCTGTGGAAGGTCACTCACACCATCACGTTCCACAGATGCCCCAATGGTTGTCCGGCAGGCTATCTCCATCCCTGTCCATTTGGTTTGACCCGCATCCATAGACCAACCACCATGCCAGGTCATCACATGCTGGTTGTCCCAGAGTCCCTGGAGGGGGGTGCCAGGCCGCATGCCCGGGTGGTCACCACATCAGTCCCAAGTTGGCCGTCCACAGTGCCACCACCAAAGCGCGACCCACAACACCTCCCCCTAGTGGTCCTCAATATTTGCCATCACAGGCTTGAGAAACCACCTCGGACCTCCCTGGAGGTCTTAACCCCCACCAGGGTCCGGTGACCCTGCCGGCCCGAGTCGCCGGCTCGGACGGCGCCCCGACGGACAAGGGACGCCACACTCCACCAGACCCCCCGTGGGACCCAGGTCGTACCTCGACACCCAAGGCTGGACCCCACGTCCAAATCTCGCCATCACAGCCCCCCAGGTGGCCAGCATACCCAAATTTTGAAAGGGGCAACTTTTGCCCGAGGCCATCACCCATGACCTCTCCATGTCCAAATCCCGCAGCCCGGGGACCAATCCCCACCATGGCTGCTCCAAATCAATTTCCCAGTGTAATTTTATTTTAAATTTTCTTTTACAAATTTTCATTCCCACTGCCAAACCGCAGCTGCAGGGAACAACCTCTACCACCGGTTGTTCTGCCCCTCCCTGCAGTTGATCCAAATTCCCTACAGGGACCAAATCTCCAGAAGCTCTATCTCCCGATCCTCCAAGATCCAAATCCAGCCCGGAGCCAACACACTCCCTCAACTGGTTGTCCAATTTTGGAGCCTCTGTTTCCAAATAGCAGTGTACAGTGAGCGTCCCCTCGGTCATTCCAACCACCTCCTCGGACCAACTCACCTCATCACCCAGGCTCCTTTGGGCCTGAACAAGCTCTACCTCCATGGGACTGTTACAGGTCTCCAGCCGCTGGATCAAATCATCATCATCATCATTACAAATCATTCCTGGCCCCGCCAGGCTTTGATCAATATCCCCAATAAATACCCGGTCCGGCTCTATCGCATGGACCCCCCAAAACTCTACCCCCTCTTGCTCCGCACCACCGCCCTGGTGCTGCACAATTCCAAATTCATCCCCCGGTTGGGGTGTCGTGACATCCACACGGTCCCGATAAACAACCAGGCCAGAATGTGGGAAACATTCCCCTTTCAATCCATTAATTTGGTCACTCATGTCCTTCAGTCCTTCCCTCCATTCATTCCCCTGGGACTCCATTTTATCTTCCAACCCGTCAATTTTATCATTCAATTCCCGACTGGCTCGCTCACTCTGAGCATCCATTAATTCCTTTAAAAATTTCATTAAAGCCTGGTCGTCTCTAGGGGCCGTCCCATTTGTTCCCGACTCCCCGGTAGGGGAGGGGCATAAGTTGGTGCTCGGGACGAGGGAGGTTCCAAGGCTCACCTCTGCATCAAATTCCCCTATTTCCGGCTCACTCCCAACGCTGACGGAGGCCTCGCTACGCACCTCCATTTCGTCGACCTCCGACATCCGCTTTTCGGAAGGTCGTTCCCCGCGCGCGTATTTATTTCAATTCCAAAAACACAATTTAAATTTGACGAAGACGCGATATCGCGCTCCGTATGCCCAATTGATTACTAAATTTCTCCGCCCCCCTATAAAAATTTTGCGTTCGAACGTCGGGCGCAATGTACGCCCGACCGTGTCGATGTCTCGCCGCGGACAAAAAAATTTGTCCGACGGGTTCGAATCCCACTCCTGACACCACTTGTTATTAACCGTGATTAACACCACAGTTACGGATGGCCGATTGTGAGACTTTACACTCCCGAGGCGAAAACTCAATGGCGGATTCAAACTCAACACAAAGTTAAACGCGCGGAAGGGCAGACACAGCAAGCTCCGCAGCCCTATCTATTAAAATGAAACACCCAGGAAAACTGCGTTCAGAAATGAAACACCCAGGAAAACTGCGTTCAGATATATACAGAAAATAATATAAGGATTTATTATTTATAAGTAAAGACAGTGAAAAAGCCCGCGCCGGTAATACTAATAACTCGAATAAGCCTAAATTGGGATCCCACACACAACAGATATCAAACACGATACGAGGGAGGTGAATACGAAAATAACACGTCTTTTAGTTTTATGCAAAGTGTATTCGCGGGTACGGCCTTATCTCGTCCTTGTCGTCTTGGTGACCGCCGTCCAACACCCGGCTCCTTTTGTCCCGCGGCACGCCTCACTCCAAGTTCCACGGCCCCGCGGCCCTCTCCGTCCGCCTCCAAGCGCCACCAGGCCTCGTCGGTTCAACGGCCCACCCACACCACGAGCTCCTTTGCTCCAACGGTCCAACGCAGGGCTGCACAAAGCAAACGAACTCCACTTGACTCGACTCGACTCTCTTCGGGAGTGCTGGCAGCCAAGTCCAACTGTTCAGTGCCAACTGCCAACTCCAACGAACTCTCCCTAAAATGGCGTCCGACCGTCGAATATATCTCTCGCCGATCACGTCACATTGGCGCACTCCTCAGCCAATAATAGCCTCCCAACTCGCCGGCTCGCCCAGGTCACGCCCTCTGCGGCATCGCTCCACTCTCCCGCCCCGTCCCCGACCCCGCGGTCCTTGTGTTATAACACGTGCCAGGCGAGGTTTGTAGGCCTTGGAGGTGTAAATGGTGGCGGCCAATTGTGGCGGTGTTTTTGGCCTGGTTTCCCGTCCATTTGTTCCGAAGTCATTGTCAGGGAAAGGAATTATTTAATGTTGCGCTAAGGACCTAACTAATGTTTATGTGGTTTGCAGTGCCATAATGGACAAAGGTTTGACTACTAGGTGAAACTCACAGGGGCGTTACCTTTAATCCCTCACTATTTAACACTCGAACCTCCAGGTAGATCCACAATCATACATCTTCCCCCGACAAACGCCTAAACATCAAGAAATTACATGTAGAGTCCCTGTCACGACAGCCGAATACCTACCTATTCAGATCTACCTAGCTCTAGATGTTGCTCTACCAAATTCATAACAATATATATATATATATACACACACACACAGTGCACTCAGAAAGTATTCAGACCCCTTCACTTTTTTCACATTTTGTTATGTTGCAGCCTTATGCTGAAATCGTTTAAATTCATTTTTTCCCTCATCAATCTACACTCAATACCCCATAATGACAAAGACAAAACAGGGTTTTAGAAAGTTTTGCAAATTTATTAAAAAGAAAAAATTGAAATATCACATTGACATAAGTATTCAGACCCTTTGCTATGACACTTGAAATTTAGCTCAGGTGCCTCCCATTTCTCTTAATCATCTTTGAGATGTTTCTACACCTTGATTGGAGACCACCTGCGGTAAATCCAATTGATTGGACATGATTTGGAAAGGCACACACCTGTCTATATAAGGTCTCACAGCTGACAATTCATATCAGAGCAAAAACCAAGCCAATGAGGTCGAACGAACTGCCTGCAGTGCTCTGAGACAGGATTGTGTCAAGGCACAGATCTGGGGAAGCCTTCAAAAAAATCTCTGTTGCATTGAAGGTTCCCAAGAGCACAGTGGCCTCCATAATTCTTAAATGGAAGAAGTTTGGACAACCAGGACTTCCTAGAGCTGGCCGCCCGGCCAAACTGAGCAATCGAGGGAGAAGGGCCTTGGTAAGAGAGGTGACCAAGAACCCGATGGTCAC
Organism: Myxine glutinosa; assembly: GCF_964187855.1. NCBI lineage: Eukaryota > Metazoa > Chordata > Myxini > Myxiniformes > Myxinidae > Myxine > Myxine glutinosa. Next base: position 61,948 of record NW_027617472.1, read on the forward strand.
TCTGGCTGAGCTCCAGAGATCCAGTGTGGAGATGGGAGAAACTTCCAGAAGGACAACTATGACTGCAACACTCCACCGATCTGGGCTTTATGGTAGAGTGGCCAGACAGAAGCCTCTCCTCAGTGAAAGACACATGAAAGTTTGCAAAAAAGCACCTAAAGGACTCTCAGACTGTGAGAAACAAGATTCTGTGCTCTGATGAAACCAAGATTGAACTGTTTGGCTTCTTTGAACTTTGGGGGAGGGGGAGAAGGAGGGGAGAGGATGGGAGGGGGGAGGAGAAGGGGAGGGGAAGGGAGGGGGGAGGGGATGGGAGGGGGAGAGGAGGAGGGGGAGGGGGGAAGGGGAGGGGGGAAGGGGAGGGGGGAAGGGGAGGGGGGAAGGGGAGGGGGGAAGGGGAAGGGGGAAGGGGAGGGGGGGACGGGGAGGGGGGAAGGGGAGGGGGGAAGGGGAGGGGGGAAGGAGGGGAGAAGGAGGGAAGGAGGAGGGAAGGAGGGAAGGAGGAGGGAAGGGGAGGGGGGGACGCAAGAGAAAGGGGAGTGGCTCATGTTTCTGAGTGAATGTAGGTCACATTTCTGAGTTCAGTGTGATGCCGATCAGGAAGAAGAAGAAGCCGTACTACCAAATTCGTACACTTCCGGAATTGTTTGATTTATTTGTATTCAAATGTCTGGTAATTCTTTTATATTTATTTTTGCGAATGTGTAGTTGTGTATAACTGTCATTAATTTTAAAAGGCTTCGGCACTATCGAGCGTTTTTCTTTTTTTAACTCCAAAAAAACGAACTCTTTTTTTGGCCTAAAACACTCCCATGCACTCACTGATGAACCTCTGAAAGTTTGATGAAGATCCGTTCAGCCATCCCTGAGAAAAACGCGGACATACAAAAACTGTGTGTCCGCTGGACACACACACACAACTCGCGTTTATATATATCTATTTTTTTTTTTTTTTTTTTTTTTTTTTGTATACAAGATCGAGGCTCGTGAAAGAGCGAACATTAATCACACAAAAAAGACAAACAGACACACAAAACAAATAACATCGGGAGCGGTAGACAAGATGGGGAGAGAGGGGGAAGGACACAAACACAACATTTGAGAGCAGGGACCGAGAGACATGGAGACATCGAGAGAACTGTGGGAGGGAGAGGGCTTTGGGGGGAAGGCATGGGAAGGGGGGGGGGGGGTGGGAGAGGTATAAAACATATGGACACTGCCAAGACTTCCAGGAAAGAAGTTGGAATTTCAAACAAGGTGGATCTGGGGTGAATTAGTGGGGGTAGAAAAGATCAAGGTTTTGGATGGGGGAAGATAAGAGATGGTGGTGAACAGCTGTTTTGATCGACCGTGTGTGGAGCTCACCAGCCTGCGTTGGACATGTGGTGCTTGGTGCATGGACCTCATGAGGATCCCAAGCATGCAACCCAACCGCTAAGGGTCAAGGCATGTATCTTTCACCCTACTATAAGGGAGATGGTATTGTTATGTCGGGAGTGTAGAGCAATATCTAGAGCCAGATAGATCTGTGTCGGTAGGTATCCGACTGTAATCTATCTATAGACTGTCGATCTATATATCTATATATCTATATATCTATATATCTATATATATATATATATATATATATATATATATATATATATATATATATATATATATATATATATATATATATATATGCTTCGTTCACTCTTTCTCTTTGCCCCTTCTACAATGGTTCAGTTTTCCCAAAAAAATCATTTGATTCCAATTTGCGCTCCACAGTTCCAGAAATATAAATTTAGCACAGCATATGCTACCTTGTGGTGTGCTCCAGATGTGGCCTGTTTACTCTACAAACCATTGTATACTATTTTAGAATCTGTCAGTAATTCATTTTGATTCCTGCACTTTCACACCCCAATGGGAGAGAAATGAGGTCCAACCCTTCTCCCGCCTTCTGTTTCCTCCCGCCTCTCCACTCCAAAAAGGGAACACTGGGATGAATGTTTGTTCCCGTACTCTTTCCCTTGCAATCCCCAGCTTCACGTGGCATCCAAACACAGGCAATGACAAGCCTCATGAGAATTGCCTAACCTGTTGCCTTGACGCTGCTCCATACGTATGCGCACACTGCCACATACGATTAGTACCGACCAAGAGTGTTCCAGATCTGTTACAGATGGCCGCCTTAAGCTTAGCCGGATAGTCAAGCTTTCACCGGTTCACCCAAAAAGGCTAACGTGCAAGATCCAGCCTTTGTATCATGCTATCAATGGACTCGTGAAAGAAAAGGTCATACTCATACCTAAAGGTAATCTTAGGATTGATGCTTCTCATTTATTGTGTTCAAACCTATTTTTATATCAAGACTGCTGCTTCAAGTTGTACACATTGTCCTGAAGCCTCCTTCTAACTTTTGAGGCTTCCTTCTGATCAGCAGAGACACCACATCAAGTATCGTCGATAAAAAATGGTTCATTCAGATTTAAATTTCAGGTTAGTGTACCGTCGCATATGCGTAAAAGGAATTCACTCGAGGCTCATCGGCTTCATACTCTTTCCTTTCAGAATCTCGGATTGGGAGGAACATGACGGCTGCCTAAAGCATTACGATTTTAAACAATGTCGACATAAGTGTGCAATGAGCTGCTACAGTGAACGGCTTTGCTGTTTCTGTGAACCATATTCCCCGTATAGTATAAGGGTGAATGGAGTGCATAGCTCATGTCTAGTGGGATAATGCTAGTGGGTAGTGATGGGGTTGAAAGGTAACTCAATATCAATCATTGCATCAGAGAACATTGCCTGGTCCTGAAGAAACAATCTATTTCATAGAAAGTCGAGGCTTGTGGAGAATAGAGAACATAAAATGGATCAGGACACAACAGAACAAAATGGAACAGTACAAAGCGAGGGAGGAAACACACCGATGGCAGGGATGAAGGACAAAATGGGCAGACTTGGAGAAATAAGGGATTATGGGGAATAATTAGGGACAGGGTAGGACATGGGGTGGACAAGATGGATACAGAAACACTCTCAGAAGGGAAAAACTGGAAACTTGGAAGGAGGTGGGCTTCGGGAAGGTTAATGGGGGGAAAATGATCATGGTTTTTAAAGGGGGAGTGATCTGAGATGGTGGTGAACAGCTGACCTGAAAACCTGCAGAGAGGAGTGAGAATGAAGAAAATATGGAAGTTGATTCCACAGGTGGGGAAAATGAGAATTGAAAGAGTGGAAGTCAGCAGTGATTTTGGATCTTTGAAGTTTCACCAGAAGGGTGTTGCTGGAAGTCCTTGTGTGTCCCACAGAAACCTGGGAGTGCAGGGGGATTGGATAGGGAAGAGGGTGAAAGACCAGAAAGGAGGAGGTAGAAGACAGGGAGACCACCAACCTGTCTGTGATAGGAAAGTGATAGGCCGATAGACTCAGTTTATTTCAGAAGATTCCACTGATCCTGAGGGCCTTGGTTTTGACGGCATCAAGCTGAGCAAGGTGTGTCAAGGAAGGACTTTGCACGATGGAGCATGCCCAAGCAAGGACTTTGGAGGCTAACCGAGAAGTGTGGTTTGCCCAATAAAGATCATAGCTGATAGAGGGACCAAAGGTTTGAGTGACAGAACCTCTTCAAACAGGATTGTTAAGAAGTATGTGGGAGGGATTTCTGGACTGTCCCTTCAGAAAGACAGGGTGAGAGTGCGAGATTTGTCAGGATTGAAAGACATTCCACGTGTTTGACCAGCTCCTGATTCTATCAATGTCGGCAGAGAGGGAAGAGGCTACTTCCTTGCAGATTTGAAGGAGGAGTGATGTTAAGGCAGAGGGTGGAGTCTTCAGCAAAGAGAGTCCGAGAGAACATTTATGAAGATCAGAAATAGGATGGGTCCCAAAACACTGCCTTGAGGGCACTGCAGCTTTAACGGGAGAGGATATCAAAGAATCCCATTGAAGGTACTAGTCGTTAGCTACAAGAGTAGAGGAAGTCAGTAACCCAAGAGTGGAATTCGCCTTGCATGCTATAGGCAGAGAGTTTGAAGAGCAAGGCAAGGGGCCAGAATGTATTGAATGCTCGAGTTACAGTCACGTGAAAAAGTAAGTACACCCCACGTAAAGTTTTGACTTTTTCAACATATTTCAACATACAGCTATTTGATCTTCATTTCAACAATATTGATAGATAAAGGTGATATAATATAACAAATATCATGAAACATTTACATTATTGTAGTCCATTGTAAAATTTAAATAAACATAAATGCAAATTTCGCATGTGGAAAAAGTAAGTACATCTCATGAAATGTTTTTTAAAAATCTTTTTAACATACGTGGACATATCAATATTTGATCTTCATTTAAACATTATCTATAGATAAAGGTGATCTAATTGAACAAAAAACAATGAAGAATTGACTTTGCAATAATTTATTCAACAAAAAAATGTTGCACAGCATGCACAATTGCATGCACAGCTCGTTTCAAATCCCCCCCAACAACATCTCGATGGGATTTAGATCCGGACTTTGACTTGGCCATTCCAGAACCCTCCATTTCTTTCTTTTCAGCCATTCCTTGGTGGATTTACTGGTATGTTTAGGGTCATTGTCATGTTGCAAGGTCCACCTTCGGTTGAGCTTCAACTTTCCGACAGATGGCCTCACATTACCCTCAAGCACCCTCTGGTACAATGAAGAATTGATAGTGGATTCGATGATGGTGAGCTGCCCAGGCCCTGATGCAGCAAAGTTGCCCCAAACCATAATATTTCCACCACCATGCTTTACAGTTGGTATCAGGTTCTTGTGGTCAAATGCTGTCTTTGGTTTTCACCAAACATGTCTTCTGGTACTGTGGCCAAATAGCTCTACCTTTGACTCATCTGTCCAGAGCACATTGTTCCAGAAGTGCTCGTCTTTGCCTAAGTGTTCATTGGCAAACTTTAGTCTTGCCCTGATGTTCTTTCTGGACAGCAAAGGTTTCCTCCTGGCATACCTCCCATGTAGATAAAATTTGTACAGCCTCTTTCTAATGGTAGACTCGTGCACTTTTACATCAACAGCGGCAAGAGCTACCTGTAGGTCCCGTGATGACATTCTGGGGGTTCTTAGAGACTTCTTTCAGCATCTTGCGGTCTGCTCTCTGGCTGAACTTGCTGGGCGGCCTGGCCTGAACACATTGGCAGTTGTTTGGAATCTTCTCCACTTGTAGATCATCTTCTGGACAGTCGAATGATTGATTTTAAATTGTTTGGAGATCTTTTTAAATCCCTTCCCAGACTCGTAGGCATCTATAACCTTCTTTCTGAAGGCCTCAAAGAGCTCTTTTGTTCTCGGCATGGTGACGCCACACACTTCAACAACAAAGAGCAAACCAAACTAAATGTCTGAGGTTTAAATAAGAGGTTTCTCCAAGATCCTCTCTAACGATGTTCTAATCATTTGCACCTGAGCTGGTGCACCTGATTCTAATTTTAGGTATTTGTAGTGATAAATGCAGGGGTGTACTTACTTTTTCCACATGCGAAATTTGCATTTATGTTTATTTAAATTATACAATGGACTACAAAATGTAAATGTTTCATGATATTTATTATATTATATCACCTTTATCGATCAATATTGTTGAAATGAAGATCAAATATCTGTATGTTGAAATATGTTGAAAAAGTCAAAACTTTACATGGGGTGTACTTACTTTTTCATGTGACTATGTCCAAGAGATACATCCCTGATCTCATGTCTGATATCGAGGGCCTCCATACATTATTGGGAGAGCAGAAGCAGCATGTCCAAGGTAGAGTGACCAGGTCGGAATCGAAATTGATAATCTGAGATGAGCTTGTTAGAGAAAAGGAATGATTTCACATCAACTGTGAGAATGGCTTTCATGACCTTGCTGATTATTTGAAGTAAACTGATCATATATTCCTCTTCCCGATCTCCAATCCATCTCCATTTTTACCTGGAAATATTCCAAATGATAGCCCTGTTGGTGGTGACTTTTGCGAGAAAATGTACATAACATCGAGTAAGGTAGGCCAAAATGCCCCAGGAATGAAGGGTTGGGCAAGATGCTGTTACGTACAAGAGTGGTTTCAGTGTTAGATTAAAAGATTATCTTCAGTCTGATTGTAATTCTAGTTATGCTTTCAAATGTGGGAATTTCCCTGCTTTAAAATACTAAACATTGTCCCAAAGGGACAGGAGGTAATACTATAGACAGAAAATGAGGATTATAAGGCAGATGAAAACATTTAAAGACCCAAAGAGCCACTGCAAAGACACTCTCAAATCCAAGATAAATGTGTCATGCTAGAAATGTCACCCTTGAAAGTTTGGGGTCACCAGCTCCCCTCATTGTTCAGGTGGAATGGGCTTATACCATAGCTTGGATCCATGAATTGAGGTCTTCAAATAAATCAAATATCACGATTGGTGCTAATCAATGGAATCTGATTTCTAGATGTGACATCTCAACATACAAGGAGCTGATACTCTCGGTCCCCTTCCATTTGGGTGGTATGAGCCCATGGCAACATAATTTATCCAATCACGGCCATGATCTGATGAGGATGAGATAATGTCATGTGGAATACATGTCTGCAATATGAAGGCTAAATGTTCAACGGTTTTTGAAATATTGCGCACACAAAGTACATGGACGGATGATTGGTCATGGACAGATGATCAGTCGGTCAGTAGGTCTAAATATCAGTCGTAATACTAAAGTCGGAATAAATAAATAAAGGTCTAAATAAACAAAATACTAAACATCAGTCGGTCGGACGGAGCTCATTTTAATGTCCCCGTCTCTGATCTTGGCGTAGGTCAGGGGGATAATAAACAACTTTCCACAGGATTTTAAGAATGAAAATACTTAATATTGCCTGAACAACTATTGTAACAAAAATGGAATTTGCAGAATAGGTGGATTTGTGGGTTTGCTGAAAAATAGCAGGTTCCAAATAGGAATGTTAAAACAAACCACATTTCTTTAAACAAAACTAATTTGGGCTAAAAGTAAAACACGTGTGTTTTGTTGGCAAATACTCGTATATAAACAAAAAAATTCATATTGTATTCCACATTGAAATTCAAAAGTCATATAATATTCAATGTCAATTTGCGTACTTGTACATTATTGATATTGTCGTGTGACTACCCTGTAGTGACCAGCGCAGGGTGCCACGGATGACCAAACAAGCTTTAACTCCGAGGCGTTCAATTCAATGTGACAGTATTCTTTACACGCGAGGGAAAAGGGGATGACGAACTTACCTGGACGGCTTTGACCCGACTTCTGGATAATGAATCAACTCAAACGACACGGAATTAAAATTTCCAAAAATACCGGCTTTATTGAAGAAAATGCCAGGCACAAAGAATGCACGATAAAACTAAATTCCTAACTGGAGCGCCCCTAATTAAGACCCGAATACAGACAAAGGGAAATATAACTGTGAAAATAAATATGTGTTTGTGTGGCACTTAGCTCTAATCAGCTCTTGAACCTCGTCAGGAATCGTCCCGGGCCCCGCGTCCTTGCGCGCGAAAACCGCAGGCTGTACTTCGATGGGCGTGGACCGCTCACTCCTGGCTTCGTGCGCAAAGCGAACTGGCCTTGGCGTGCAGCTCGCTCTTCCTGCCGCGCTTGTCCTCACGATCTCGTTCACCAACACCAAAGCCAGATGATGCAAGCCAGGCACGAGAAGATGAAGAGGAGTGATGTCGGGACACGACCGCTCGTCGTCAAAGCCAGGATTCGAGAGGATGAAGAAGAGGAAAGCGTAAATCAAGAGGAGAGAATGAAGCCAAGAGCACAAAATGTAGAGAAGATGACCGCTCACCACCAAACCCAGAACATGCGAGGAAATCAAGGGGAAGAGAAAATTGTGGTGTCTCAATGAATGTCCTTCGCTCAAGAAGTAGAAAATGTCGGCCAGAGCGCTCCTATATAGTCAAGGTTCTGATATCAACGTACAACGTCTCCACCAATCCCATAGTCCTTTCTTACCAGTCTTTTGCACCAATCAATCCCGGACCAACCACTGCTCTTTGGGGCGTGGCCCCACAGACCTTTTTTGCCTGTATGCTCACCAGGTCGATGTTATCCGTGGTAGTGCTCAATGTCCTGTTTCCGGTTGGTTTTTATTTAGTGTCATAAATGGGCGATTTCCTGGCTAGTGGTGTGTGCTGCATGTGTCATAAGGAACAGAGCAAAAATAACAGAGGCCATTACATGCAGGGGATTTACCATTAATCCCGAGCTAATTAACATATCCCACCCCTCATGATGGGAACGGAGATATGCTCTTCCTCGACATACGGTCTTCACAAATTTCCTACTTATTACATGGGGTTTCTTCTTCTTCATGAGTCGGAGCACACTACCGATGCAATTCTACCTGGACCCCTACAAAGGACAAGGTATGGTATTGACTACCCCCCACAAATGTAACAATATTTATGGTCAAAAACTTTATTCCTATGAAGAAGGCTAGTTGTCTTTTCGTACTTTAAATGTGCAATTTTGAAGATAAAACTGCACCTGAGTATCTTGGCTGCTGCAAGGCTTAATATGAAATTCTCTTTCTCTCTCAACCCTCTGACCCTCTCCAGAAATTCCAGGACATCCACGTTCCTCCAGTAACCTCAAGACTGCTGCACACTTCCACTCTTTTGCTTCTGTTTTCTCTTGTTTGTGGAACTGCCCTGTAGTGAAATTACTATCTTATTCAGTTTAATGCTTTTAAAATTCTTCCAAATATAATGATTGTTAAGGAGAAATTACAATGTCCCATATTAGACATACTTCCCTTATATTTAGATATCACCTTCATGCACTGGAGTTAGGAATGCCTTCTCGTGTTCATCATATTTCATATGGAGCTGAACATTCATTAAAAAGAAAGTGCCCGGATGCAGGAATATTCACATTAATTTCAATACAAGATTGAGGCACATGAAAGAGCTAGGTGACAGAGGGTAAACAGGCAATGGAGTGACATTCTGGAAGAAAAAGAATTATGACTTCAAAAACAGTCAGTTTGGAGGAAAGAAGATGAGAAGAATATAGCTACCCCGGCTCTAAGGCAAGCCAAGCTGCTGAAAAACCATTGGCCGTTCATCAACCTTCGCCATTGGCTTTTGCAAGAAGGGCTGCATCTCATCTCCTGTAAAAGCAAAACGTCAATATGCTTTTCCTCAGTAAGGAATTTGACCTGGGTCTTGTGCAATGGGGACCACCCCCCCATTGATATTCAGGGTAGGTACAGAATAGGTCATGTGAAGAAGAAGGAGAAGGGGTTATATAGCGGAAGGTTGCTCTACTTGTAGCTCTTCCTTCGCTTTGATGATGTACATCTTGAGGCGGTATACTTCTCGTTCCTCAACTGCGAGCTGGCTGGACTTCAGAACGAGATATTTCATGGAGGTTATGAAGATTTTTAGGTCTGGAAAGAAATCGTTCACCTTTACTCACCTCTTCCGAAAAGTGTCTTTCAGGAATTTTAGAATTTCTGCAGGTGTGATGCTCGGATCACCCTCCGGCCCATGAGAGAACAATTCGTTCCAAGCCTCGATGCTGATGCCAGACGTGAGGGATGAGGCTCCATCGGAGACATAGTCCAATTGATCAGCGTGAGTCTCACCCTCTAACGGTAAAGCAGGCGCCGGTGCAGCTGATGCTGCGTGTGCCATCCCCTGAATGTCTGCAGGTTTTGGACGCGTCTGCAAATCAGACAATGATGCAACAGGGGTTGCGAGATTCACCTCTTCATGACCCGCTATGGTCATGCCACACTCTGGAATTATATGAGGCGTTTCAACGACAGAACTTGTACATGTCATGAGAGCACAGCCTGGGGCATCCTGAGGCACAACCTCCTCAGGTGGTGCACCATGCCTGGCTGATATAGTGATACAGAAACTGTGCATTCCATGTCTGCGCAGCCCGGGACATTCTGAGGCACGACCTCTTCAGGTGCCTCATGCCCCGCACAGACAGAAGCTGTACATTCCATGTCCGCACAGCCCGGGCCATTCTGAGGCACGACCTCCTCAGGTCCCTCACGCCCCGCAGAGACGGAGGCTAAAATGGGCTCATCCTTGACTTCAGCAGTAAAAAGAGCTGCAGGTCCATTATTGTCATCACAAGCAGCTCTTTCATTCTGATTCATTAATTCTTTGTCATCATCAGGAGTTAGAGATGCAAATCTATTGTGTAAGGCTATGCTGGTAACACAAGGAGCCACCTCAGTGAGGAGTCCATTGTCGTTTCCAGTCAACACAATCTTTTTCGAATCCCTTGTTGCTGCTTCGTCATTAACGTTTGGCCGTTTGTGCTTCTTCCGAGCAGTAACAACAGTGAAACCTCCGTCATCTGCTTCAACAGCAGCAGTATCTCTCACTGCTGCTGTCGATGTCGACGGCCGATTGTCCACAGCATTACCAGGTGCCGTCTGTTTAGGCGTGCCCAAGGGGACAGTAAACCTTCGTACAGGTATCTCTCACTGCTGCTGCCGATGTGGACGGCTGGTCGTCCCCAGCATTACCAGGTTCTGTCTGCTCGGTTGTTCTCACGGGGAGTTACCTTCGTGCAGGCACCTTTAACATGTCCGCGTTGGCTGCAATTGAAACAGGTCGTCGTTTCGGTCGACACATATATTTGATAGTTATGACCATTGAGCGACAGCGTCATGGTCGCATTAAGCGTCTGAGCGTTGTCTTTGAGTATAATATAACAATGACGCCGGAAGGTCATGACGCGTCGGAGCGAGGCGTCTGCTCGAAGTCGCAGGGGGATCATCGATATCCGGGACACGACGGTGCCGAAACGATTAAGCGAAGAGACAATGTGCTCGCTTTTTATAAAGGGCGGTAAGTTCGACAAAATGATTCGAACCGCCGGTGTGTCCATCGGACTAACACTTATATAAATGCCCTGGGATAAGGACAAACCGTGTTCCACCACCTCATTAACGAGGCGTTCCTTTGATACAAAGACCACGATTCTGTGGTTCATCCTGGAGGCAGCGAGGACATTATCCAGGCCGACAATGTTACCAATACTGGTTACCACGTCCTCGACGCTCACTCCGTCAGGCGGGCAAGCAATAAGCCCGTGTTTGCGAGTCAATGACTCGTACCTGCTATTGTGCAAACGAACGTTCGCCATAGCTAAAAATAAATGAAAATAAAGAAACGGTTTCAAAACCAAACAAAAGAGAACCTGTCGTGAGCAAAACCTGCAGGCGAAGGTAAAAGGAAATGAAAAGCCGATTGGCGATTATGAGAAACACGGCAAGCAGAGCACAGGCCCGAAGAACACAAGGTTCTTTCGGCCTCACACACAAACTCACCGTGCGCGCTCTCTTTCTCTCTCCTGTCTCAACAAAGAAAGGAAACACGGGGAAAAACTTCACAAACACATACAAGGACACAGAGGGAGTGAAATGGGGATTGGAAAGACAACAACACAACACAGCACAGTACTCACAGCTCCTCACACACAGCCGCCATGATGCCACACCCACGCATGACTCACCAACGTCCAGCAGGGGGCGCAATAATCTCTCACTAATTATGGGGTTTATGAAATACTAGGGCATGCCCGTACTATATCTATATCTAAAATTATATCCCCCCCCCCTCTATTTACATGAAATGGTTTGGTCCAAAGCGAACGGCTTGCGAGTACGGTGACAATCCCCCCCCCTCTATTTACATGAAATGGTTTGGTCCAAAGCAAACGGCTTGCGGAGTTTGGTAAAGAAATCGCCATAGCGTGCACAAACGCGCAGGAAAGCGAAAGAATCGCAAATTAGTTTTAATTAGTTTTAAAACATAGTTTAACGCCAACATAGCGGCAACATAGTTTGCCAACGTGAAATAAATGAATACGCTCTCAAATGTGCCGTCCGAGGCAGAGTCTGTTCGGCACGTTCGGCACACGTGATAACTCGCTGCTCTCTGATTGGTTGAATCGTTTTTTGGACATAGCTCGGTAACTACTTGTCCGATTAATATGAAACCTTGAAAAGGCACATCCTCGGGTCCCCAGCAATATACCTGGCAAGTTTCAAGTATATCGGACCCGTGGTTGTCGAGAAACAGCGGTCACAGACAAACACACAGACATACACACATACACACACACACACACACACACACACACACACACACACACACACACACACACACACACACACACAGAGATTACTGGAATTATAGATAGATGATGTTGCATCACCTGCTTGAAGTGTAAGAGGGTAGCATGCGATTGAACCACCTCAGGAAGGTAGTTCGACAAAAGGGATAAAAGTGAATTTAAAAGGGTGGACGTGTTCAGAAGGCCAGAACTACAGTCACGTGAAAAAGTAAGTACACCCCATGTAAAGTTTAGACTTTTTCAACATATTTCAAAATACAGTTTTTTTTTTTTTTTTTTTGTATACTGAATCGAGGCTCGTGAAAGAGCTAACATTTACTTCACAAACAAATCAACCAGACAAACAAAATATATAAAAAGAGGGAGCGGAAAACAAGATGGGGAGAGAAGGGGAAGCACACAAACACAACATTTGAGAGCAGGGAGATGTGTGGAAGGGAGAGGGCTTGGGTGGAGGTGGCGTGGAAAGGGGGGGAGGGAGAAGTATAAAACACAAGGTATTTCCAGGACAGAAGTTGGTATTTCAAAAAAGTGGAATTGGGGTGAAATTAGCGGGGGTAGAAAATATCAAGGTTTTGGATGGGGGAAGATAAGAGATGGTGGTGAACAGCTGTTTTAAAGACCTGGAGGGTGGAGTGGGATTGAAGAGAGTGAGGGAGTTTGTTCCAGAGGCGGCAGAAAAGAGGAATGAAGGAATGAAGGTGAGCAGAGAATCTTGATTTTGGCAGTTTGACCATAAGAGGGTTGCAGGCAGATCTTGTGCGACCTGTAGGAATATTTGCGGGACAGAGCCCAGAGAGAGCTGGGGGGGCAAGGCCAGAGAGGAGTCGGTAGAAGACGGAAAGACCACCAACCTGCCTGCGGTGAGTGAGTGAGAGGCCCTTGGAGTTAGCTTCATCGCGGGAGATTCCAATGATTATGAATGCTTTGGTTTCAACAGCGTGAAGACGAGCTAGGTGTGAGGCAGGAGCACCAGCCCAGAGGGGAGAGCAGTATTCCATTGAGCTGCAGATGAAAGCCTTGTATGTGGTGAGGAGCTCAGGTGTGCCAAGGAAGGACTTCGCACGACGGAGGATGCCCAGTCGGCGACTGGCTTTGGAGGCCAGATTTGAAATGTGGTTTTCCCAGGAAAGATCATGGCAGATTAGATAGTGAGACCCAAAAGTTTGAGTGACAGAACTTCTTGGAGAGGATTATTCAGAAAGTGGATGGGAGGGTTGTCCAGTCGGTCTTTTCGGAGAGACATCGTAAGAGTGTGAGATTTGTCAGGATTGAAAGACATGTTCCACTTGTTTGCCCAGTCTGTGATTTTGTCCAAGTCTGCAGAGAGTGAGGAGGCTGCAGACTGCCGATCTGAGGGATGAAGAATGGAGCGACAGAGAGTAGAGTCATCAGCAAAGAGGTACAGAGGATTTTCAAGAGAGTCAGAGAGATCATTGATGAAGACCAGAAAAAGCACAGGCCCAGAACACTGCCTTGTGGAACTCCAGCCTGAACAGGAAGAGGAGATGAGAGAAACCCATTCAGGGCCACACGTTGACTACGACTAGAGAGGAAGTCCGCCAGCCATGCGTGGAGATTTCCATGGATACCAAAAGAGGAGAGTTTGGTGAGCAGAGCGGGGTGCCAGACCGTATCGAAGGCACGTGATATGTCAAGGGAGACTGCTCTAATTTCCTGTTTGGCATTGAGGACCTCCATCCATTGTTGAGAAAGCAGAAGCAGCATGTCCAGAGTAGAGTGTCCAGGTCTGAAACCAAATTGATGATCAGAGATCAAGCCATTGGAGAAGAGGAAAGATTTCATATCTGAAGCAATGATGGATTCCATGACTTTGCTGATAATTGGGAGAAGGCTGATTGGTCTGTAGTTGCTGGGATCTGTTTTTGCACCTTTTTGTGCAAAGCGGTGATGTTGGCAGATTTCCAAGCAGATGGAAGATGACCTTGAGCAAAAGAGAGGGTGAAGAGAACAGAGAGAGGGAGTGAAAGAGCGGAAGAACAGGATTTTAGGACCCGTGGGCTGATGCCGTCAGGTCCAGTTGCAGAATCTGAGTCGAGGGTTGACAGAAACTTTTCCACCTTGTCCGGAGGAAAGGACACAGAGTCCAGGAGCAGCTGGGTACGACTGGGTACGGTGGGTACAGAGAGGGATGGGTTTGGGACACAACATTTAGAGGCAAACACAGAGTTGAGGCATTCAGCTTTTTCACGTGCGGAGTCAGCCGTGTGGCCATTTGAGGTGAGGGAGTGGATGGAGGGGGAACAAACACCAGAAACAGATTTGACCAGACGCCACCAGGATTTGGAAGAGGTAGACAGATAAGAGAGTTCGGTCCTGAGAATGGAGAGATATTGTTTCCTGGCTCTCCTGACGGTGGACACACACTTGTTTCAGGCTTTGTGAAAGGAAATGAGATTTCCTTCCGTTGGATTTGCTTTCCAGGAGACGAAAGCAAGTTGTTTCTGGGCAATAGCCTCACCACAAGATTCCGTGTACCATGGATGGGAGGAAGGGTATGACAACAGAAGACGAGATGGGATAAATCTGTGCATGAGAGAGAGCAGTTTGCTTTGGAAGAATTCCCAGGAAGAATTTATGTCAGAGGCAGTAGAGATGGGAGACCAGTCCAGATGATTGATGGCTGCTTGAAGACCGTGCCAGTTGGCCTGAGTGAAATGCCAGACTCGTCGACGCTGAGGAGGCTCTCTGAGAATGGTCAGAGAGATGGCCACTTTAACAAGCACATGATCAGAAGAGCCGATTGGAGCAGAAGAAGAGCAGCAGACATTTTCAGGGAAGTTAGTCATAACCAAGTCCAGAAGAGAAGATGCTCCGTTGACTGAAATCCGGGTCGGGAAATTGACAGATTGTGTCAGTCCCAGTGAGTCACAGAAGTCCTTTGCTGAAGAGCCATGGCTGGTGAGAGAGGTACCCACACCCAGCCAAATGGCATGGTGACAGTTTAAATCACCACATATGAGGAAGAGAGAGTTGGGATGGGTAGATAGAAGTTGGTCCATATTCTCAGACAGCGAGATGTAGATGGAGTCATCAATGTTTGGTGGACAGTACAACACACATATGAACAAAAGGTGGGAGCGAAGGGGAAGCCGTAGCCAAAGGTATTCCTGGGGGTGAGGTGGAGAGAGGGCAGTGCAGGGCGAGTGAGGAGGAGAGTTTTTTTATAAAGATAGCAACCCCACCTCCAGGACGAGGCTCAGGTCTATCATACCGGAGGAGGGAGTAACCTGGGAGAGATACCAAGGCATCAGAGACATCATGAAGGAGGAAAGTTTCTGTTAAGCAGATCACATCTGGTTTGTCAGAAGCAACCTGTATGGAGAGGTCAGTCAAGTTTGAGCGAAGGCCCCGGATGTTTGAGGGCCATACCGTTAATGAAGAGGAAGGGGGAGCATCGGGTCCAGAACAGGGGGGGGGGGGTAGGGTAAGATGTGGAAGAGGAGGAAGAGGTAGGGAGAGCTGTTGAAGGTGTGTCGGAGATTACAGAATAGCTTGGAGAAAGGGAAGAATGGGGCGGACAAAAGGTTTGATGGTGATTGGGAGAGGCGCAGTGAGGTGTTATTTGACGAGGGGGAAGAGCGAGGCAGAAGGTTGAGGGAGATGAAGGTGAAAGTTGGAAGGGGGAAGAAGTGGGGAGGACGCTTTGAGGAGGAGGGGTGAGAGGGGAGTCTAGGAGGGGAGGAGCGAGGGAGAGTCTCGGAGGGGAGGGGTGTGGGGGGAGATTTGAAAGGAATGGGTGATTGGGAAGATTTGGAGGGGAGGGGCAAGGGGGACGATTTGAAGGAGATGGGTGATGGGGATGATTTGGAGGGGAGGGGCAAGGGGGTAGATTTAGAGGGGAGGGGTGATGGGAAATGGGATTTTGGGGTGATGGGATTTTGAAAAGTGTACGATTAATGGGAAACGAACATTTATTGCAAAATGAGTTTCTTGAGACATTCGAGTCAAAAATACGTTTGAGGACGCTGGAGGGAGGATGGAGTGCTGGAGAGTTTAGGGAATGAATGAAAGATGCACTATAAGAGATGGAATTTTTTTTTGGAATGAATAGATTTGGTGAGCAAGTCGAAAGCATCCTTTTATAGAAGAAGAAGAAAAAGGTGTTATAGAATATGACAGAGTACAGGTCTTCAGGGGCCAGATGAGACATTTTTTAACAACGTGATCACGTGATCACAAACAACGTGGTCGAAGAACGAACGAACAAATAAGAACGAATAAACGAATAAGAACAGAAGGAAATGTTTTTTTTGTTTGTTTGTTTTTTGAGATTTTAAAACAAGGAAGTATGGGGTGAAAAGACCGTGAAAAACAGAGACCGGAAAGTAATTGCAGCGCAATCGGAGAACCACTGAGACAAAAACAAAGCCTCAAGCCAGGGTCGGACACGGTAGCCTAGTACTACACTTAGGCCTCAGAATACGCGATACGAAAGACCGACGATTCTGTACACAGGTATGAAAAACCAACACCAAGAATACTATTAAAGACACCCCAATAGGTACATACACCGAGAGAAAGGTAAAGTTTCGACAAAAACACAATTGTGAAAAGTTTCTTAACTTCGAAAGCGAGCGCGCATGGACAGCTTTGAAGAGACGAGACCTCCAATCTTGCGCATGCGCAGATCCCAAAATACCTTTATCAGGTTCCCAAAGAACCTGATACCAACTGTAAAGCATGGTGGTCGAAATATTATGGTTTGGGGCAGTTTTTCTGCATCAGGGCCTGGGCAGCTGACCATCATAGTGCTGCGGCTCTCGGAGTATGGCACTCCCCTTACCGAGGGGGGGGGCTAATCCCCTCGTCTATTAAGCTGGCCGTCTCCGGTCCTGGAGCTATGACGTCACTTCCGGTCAGCGCTGAATAGGGTGGTAGGCCAATTGTTCCTATTACCTAATTACCAGCGCCTTCCGGTAAGCAAGGAAATGAGCCCCGCCCGAGCTGCGGACAAGATGGAAGATTGCCGAGCGGTTTAGCAACCCACAGCTCGAGCCGTTACCAAAGGGACTAAACCCGATTATAGCGGTTGGCCAAATCGTGCCACGGGTACTCAATGGGGAAAAGACTAAGACGATTGGACGAGAGGAAGCAAAGAATAAGAAGGGTATAGGAAGAACAAATATGGTTTATTACTATCTAAAAGAGGAAACGAAAGAAGGGAATATACAAGAGGAGGAAACAAAAGGACATAGGGCAACCTTAGACACTCTTATATATCACGCCCATGACAATACGAACAGACTCACACGGAATGGTAGCTGGTAGGGGAGTAAGGTCCAGGCAGATGGTTCCAGGTGAGGGGATGGTCCATGCTACGTGTCCACGGGTGAAGAATGGCTGGCAGCTTAACGCGCGACCGGACCTTACAAACGCGAGGGGCTAGAATGCGCATACGAATAGCGTGCCGAACGCTCTCCAAACCACGGCAGTTCGTATAACAACGATCGTCCCAAACGATCCTCTGCACAATGTTCTTAAGTTCGCCGCCTCTGCGCTGTTCTCTTGCCTCTGCCGATCTCGTTCATCTCTGCCGATCTCGTTCATCTCTGCCGATCTCGTTCATCTCGTTCATCTCTCCATCCATCTCTCCATCTCTATCTCTCTCTCTCTCTCTCTCTCTCTCTCTCTCTCTCTCTCTCTCTCTCTCTCTCTCTCTCTCTCTCTCTCTCTCTGTCTCTGTCTCTGTCTCTGTCTCTCTCTCTCTCTCTCGCGCCCCCTGCTGGTCGTTGGTGAGTCGTGCGTGGGTGTGGCAATCATGGCTGCTGTGTGTGAGGAGCTGTGAGTACTGTGTTGTGTTGTTGCCTTTCCCGTCCCCCTTTTCACTCCCTCTGTGTCCTTGTACGTGTTTGTGAAGTTTTCCCCGTGTTTTTCCTTCTTTGTTGAGACAGGAGAGAGAAAGAGAGCGCGCATGGTGAGTTTGGTGCGAGTCCTAAAGAACCTTGTGTTCTTCGGGCCTGTGCTCTGCTTGCCGTGTTCTTCACTATCGTCGTTTATCGGCTCCCTTATTCTATTTCTTTTCATTTTACCTTCGCCTGCAGGCTTTGCTTGCGATAGGTTCTATTTTGTTTTGTTTTTTCAAATATTTCCTTAGTTTTGGTTCATTTATCGCTATGGCAAACAGTCCTTTGCAGAACAGCATTTACGAGTCACTTACTCGTAAAAATGGGGTAATAGTTAGCCCACCCGACGGGGTTCGGGTCGATGACGTCGTGATGGGCTTGGGTGAACTCGTTGGTTTTGAAAATGTGTTAGCAGCTTCAAAGATGAACCAACGAGTTGTTGTTTTTCTTTCCGAGGAGCGCTATGTCGCTCAGGCGGTTGAAACTGGTTTGTCCTTACCGCCAGATATTTTCGTTAACGTTAGTATGTTGGACTCACCCGCGGTGAAAATCACTTTATCTAATTTACCGCCTTTTGTTAAAAACGAACAGATTTTGTCCGTTTTAACACAGTTTGGCACCGTGGTGTCAAAAATCTCCATGATTCCCTTCCGTTTGCGTTCGGATTCTACAGTCCGCCATATCATGTCCTTCCGGCGGCACTGTTACATGGTGTTAAAAAACAATGCTCAATCGCTCAATGCTTCAGCTACGTTGGTCGTTGAAAATCGAAATTATCGAATGTACATCGCAACAGAGACAATGACGTGTTTCACGTGTGGTGCCTTCGGACATTTAAAAGGTGCTTGTCCGAAGTGTGTATCCGGTGGCACATCTAGACAGTCAGGAGCAAATGCCGATCCTAGTGGCACATCTAGACGGACAGAACCAAATGTCGATCAACGCAATGACAATGGCGCGTCTGGGACGGCAGATCAGCCTTCACATTCGAGCGCGGAAATCGATAATTCACCGGCTGATGACGCGGGTTTTACTACCGTGTCCTCCAGGAGGAGTTATAAAAGAGGAAGCGGTAATGAGGACATACAGGCGAGCGTTTCGAAAAAGATAGCGCCGTCGAATGAACGTAATGTTTCTTTTTTAGAAACAGAAGCCCCTGCAGCTGGTCTTCTGCTGCAGAATAGGTTCAGTGTGTTTGCTGAAATGGAAGAAGACGTTTCCGTTCATTCCTCTCATGAACAAGGACCAAGCGCAATGCCCCAAGATGTTGTGGTAACCCCCCCGGTTACTGAAACTAAAGTCAAGAACCACAAACCTGCTCTTGTCCCACGCCCTGCTGACGATGAAGTGTCTGAAGTAATGGAGGCAGAAGAAGTAGCAGCTCCAGAAGGAGAGTGCAAAGCCTCTGATATAAAAACGTTAATCCCTGTTACGGTTTTTAAAACTCCCGCTGTGGAAACAGCTGCACCTTTAGTAGAAGACGATATTCCCGTTATGAGAGCATCGGTTTCGGTGTGTGGGGGAAAAAATGAAGACCTTTCGGATTACGACTCAGATGGGGCCTCGTCGCTCGCCTCTAGTGCTAGTAGCGAGGTCTGGAATGACCCAGCAATAGCCAAGGAACTGGAGGGTGATGATGATTTATCACCCATGGAAATTCTAAAGTTTCTTCAGGACACCTTTCGACAGAAAAAGGTTAAAATTACAACCTTCTTCCCGAACCTGTCTGGCTTTATAAACTCCTCAAGACGTCTCCTCCTTAAGGCTGAACAACTTGGTGTGACTGAGTCACAAGTTTTTCGCCTGAGAAAGTGTGTATTGAAAGCTCGGAAAGAGCTACAAGCACACCCTAACTTCCCTGTACATGATAAATCTTCCCTACCTACACCATGACCTTCTCTGTTGTAACTTTAAATATAAATGGGGGACGTTCACCCCTGCGTAAAGCTCAGGTAAAGCTGCTTGTCGAGCAAAAACATTTCGATGTTGTTCTTTTGCAAGAGACAAGATGTAACTCTTCGTGCATGAGCGAATGGACTCGCATCATGAAAGGACAGTGGTTCTTTAGTAGCTTGACCTGTCCTAGTGCTGGAGTGGCTATTTATTTAAATCCTTCTTTCTGTCCTGAAAATGTCACTTTTAAGGAGATTACTAAAGGGCATTTAGTCTCAGTTACTTTCTTTTATAATGGTTACAAACACACTTTAATAAATGTATATTCACCCAGCACGAGCACAGAAAGATTAGTTTTTTTCACACAGTTAGAAATGTCCCTCACACACCTTGATTTTGATGGTCTTGTTTGTCTGTGTGGGGACTTTAATTGCACACTGTATCCCACCCTTGATCGTAATGGAGAAGAGCCCCACCCATCAAGTACAACACCCTTAAAGAGAGCATTGTCCAAATTCTCCCTTATGGATGTATGGAGACTCCAGAACCCATCTGCACGGCAATACACGTGGTGCCGATGTGCAAATGGCCGGCTATCTCTTGCAAGGCTAGACAGATTTTACATCAATAATGACTCTCTAAACGTCATAGACCATGTTGACGCCACCCCAAGTGGTTTTTCGGACCATCACATGGTTGTTCTTCATATACTCTCCCCGGCTCGAAATCGTGGCACTGCCCATTGGACCTTCAATGTGAGTCTTCTGCAAGATGACGCTTTTCCTGTCGCCTTCCGAGCCTTTTGGGAAGCTTTACTACTACGGAAGCCTTCCTACTCCTGCCTCATACAATGGTGGGACAATGCGAAAACCCATATTAGGACCTTTTGCCAGCAATATAGCTCCTTTTGTACAAAGAACGAATCTGCGCTGCAATCTCTAATTGCCAAAGAAATATTGTCTCTCCAGTCAAGCCTCCCAGCTCCCAGTGCCGAAAGGACTAGTTCTTTAATAGCAACGAAGAAAGCACTCCTTGCTCAACTCTGTGCAAAACAAGCCAGAGGGGCTCTAATAAGGCTACGAATGGAGAACTACAGCTTTATTGATACTCCTTCCAAGTTTTTCTTTGCTTTGGAAGCACGAAAAAAGAGAAACCAGCAAATAACTTCGCTGCAGGCACCAGGAGGCCGAACAACACACGATCCAAAAGACATTAGAAGCTTGACAAAACAATACTTCTCTGACTTGTATTGCACCAGAAACACTAAAGAAGACATGATTCGTTCCTTAACCACTTCTTTGCCCACCTTGTCCGAACCTGCATGTCAACAATTTGACAAGGAAGTGACTCTTGACGAACTCCTTACTGCGTTGCAAACTTTGCCCACAGGTAAAGCTTCTGGACTTGATGGAATCCCTGCAGAGTTCTACAAAACCTTCTGGGATTTGTTGGGACCTGAGTTGCTTGACCTCTTAGTTGATAGCCTACGAACAGGCTTGTTACCAATCAGCTGTCGCAGGGCTATACTTGCTCTCATACCTAAGAAAGGAGACCTCCAGCAGCTTAAAAATTGGCGTCCCATTTCGCTCCTCTGCACGGACTACAAGATTTTTTCAAAAGTTCTTGCCAACCGCCTCAAACCTCTGATTGGGGAGATTGTACACCCCGATCAATCCTATTGCATCCCTAAAAGGACAATACACGATAGCATTTTTATTGTACGTGACATGATTGACATTTGTATTGCTGAACATAGAAATGTTGGTCTGGTGTTTTTAGACCAAGAAAAAGCTTTCGACACGATTGATCACTCTTATCTCTTTGCTGTTTTACGGGGGTTTGGTTTTAAGGAAAATTTTATTTGTTATATCAAAATATTGTATAATAATATTTTTAGCTTGCTCAAAGTTAATAACATCTTAAGTCAGCCTTTCCCTGTTACCAGGGGTATTCGTCAAGGGTGCCCCCTGTCTGGCCTTCTATACTCCCTATCAATTGAACCTTTACTACATCGTTTACGCACACGGCTACAAGGGTTTTATCCTCTGCCGTTAGAAAATCCCGTAAAGACCATTGCTTATGCGGATGACCTCTGTGCAATTGTGTACTCCGATGACGATGTTCGCGCTCTGGTTGAGTCTGTCGAGGAATTTAGCCTGGCAAGCTCGACTAAAGTTAATTGGGAAAAGAGCAAAGCTTTTTACTTAGGTCCACGGAATGAAACTCCCCCTCCAACCCTACCAGGGCACCTTGTATGGACCAATGAAGGAATACACTACCTCGGTGTCTTTCTTGGAACTCAAGATTTTATTTCAAAAAACTGGGAGTCGCTGATTACCAAAACCGAGCAGCGGTTGATAAAATAGAGGGGACTATTGAGGCAGCTTTCCTTCCGGGGTCGTACTCTGGTCATTAATAATTATCTCGCGGCATCAATGCTCTGGCATGTTTTTAAAGCACTGCAGGCCCCAGGTTTTATCCTTAAAAAACTTCAAAGCTCTTTTGTAGATTTTTTCTGGGGGGGAAAGCACTGGCTCCGGCCAGGAATACTAAGCCTGCCGACTGCAGAAGGTGGACAGGGGCTAATAGATGTGACGAGCAAAGTGATGGCTTTTCGCCTCCTTTCAGTACGAAGGCTTCTATACTCCGACGTCCCATGGAAAGCCTTTGCCCATTGTTTGCTTAGGCAAGCTGGGAAACTTGGCTATGGTGACGAGCTTTTTCTTCTCGACGCGAAGCGCGTGGATATGACATCGGTCCCGTTGTTCTACCGAAGCATGCTGGAAGCGTGGCAGGCTGTTTCTTTTCGCCGCGACACCAGTGCTTACTCCCTTCAGATGTTTTTAAATGAACCAATATTTTTAAATTCTTTTTTTGATGGGGTCTGTAGTGACAGATCTTTCATGCAAAAGTTTATTGATGTCGGCGTTACCAGAGTAAAACACCTCAGGAACCCCCTTGTACATAGATGGAAGCCAGCTGCTGACATTGCCGTGGCCACCAGTGTGAGGTCCATCAGAGTCATTGGCAGAATTTTCTCTGTGATTTTACGGACCTTTAAGCAAACCGGGTTAAAATGGGACCCAGACATAGAAGATGCCCTCCATCGATCCCAATGTCCTTTCCCAAATCTTTTAATTTTATTTCAAAGTTTTAGGCTCTTTAACCAGATGGAGAAATTCTCAGTGTACAATCTATGTGTTCTCACTCTTTTTCCTGGCAAACCTGCAGAGCCACAAGCTCATTGGCGAGCGCTGCTTCAAGCTAACCGTTTCACAACAATAAACTGGCAGGTGATGTACAAAGAACCTACTGTCAAGCGCTCGGGTGATCTACAATGGCGGTTAGCGCACCATATCCTGCCTTGCAACATCCTGTCCCACCGTATATGTCCTGAAAACTCGGAATTGTGCCCCTTTTGCGACACCCCAGAGACCATTTTTCACATTTTCATTGAATGTTCAAGGTTGGCCTCGTTTTTTAAAATCCTGTCACGTGTGATCCGGGGGCTCGGTTTGACTTTTACACATTGTGTTTTCATATTTGGTTTTAATGTCTTGTATCAATGTAAAAATGAATGTCTTTTAGCAAACTTTCTGTGTTCTGAGGCAAAACTTGCCATTTATTTATCGAGGAAACGTAAACTGCAGAACATTGACGTTTTAGCTGATGACGTTTTAACTGTTTTTAAAGCATTGGTTACATCGCGTGTTCTTTTTGAGTTTGAAACTCAAGATCCTGCTTTATTTAAAAACCGGTGGTGTGCGAAACAATCCTTATGTGGTATGGTTGGTGGTGTTCTAACAATCAATTTATAAATCTAAAGTATTGCTTCTTTGTTACCCCTTCCTTTCCTGGTTATTTCTTTTGATGCCTGTACAAACATCCTTCACCATGTAAAACTTGTTTTCCTTGTAATAAAGGGGAAGAAAAGTCAAAAGTCTCTCTCTCTCTCTCTCTCTCTCTCGCCCCCTGCTGGCTGTCGGTGTGTTTGGGCGCGGCAAGATGGTGGCTGTGCATGTGTGGTGAGGTACGAGCTGCTCTGCTGTTCTACTCTTTTGTCCCTTTCCACGTCGTATCTCACCTTTTCCTTCCCCCTGTTCGTTTATCTTTACATCCTTACTCTGCATTTGTGCCCCAACCCCTCCCCTTTGATCAGACCCAACACTTTGGGGCTTCGGCCTCCCCCATCCCCCTCTGCCTCCCTTTTCCCTCCTCGATTCCCTTTTCTTATCTCGTTTGTATTTATATTCACTCCGTGTCCTTTGTTTCCTTTTCCTTTTCTGAGAGAGAGAAAGAGAGCCCGCAGCTGTTTGTGGATAACTTTTGCATTAATCGGCGGCCCATCCCGTCCTCCGGCTGATCGCTTTTTTCTCCACCAGCTGTGTTTGTTTTCGCCTTTGAAAATCTGTCTCGGCTCGTAATTAATTAATCACTGTTCGAGAGCGATATTCACTCTCCCGTCCTCGTCCCCCCCCCCGTCCCTCGTCCCCCCCCCATCCCCCGTCCCTCGTCCCCCGTCCCCCGTCCCTCGTCCCCCGTCGCTCGTCCCCCGTCCCCCGTCCCCCGTCCCTCGTCCCTCGTCCCCCGTCCCCCGTCCCCCGTCCCTCGTCCCTCGTCCCCCGTCCCTCGTCCCCCGTCCCTCATCCCCCGTCCCTCGTCCCCCGTCCCACCCCCACCCTCGTCCCTTGTCCCCCCCCCCCTCGTCCCCTGTCCCACCCCCACCCTCGTCCCTTGTAAATTATGACTTCGTTTTCACGTTACGCGGCATATGAAGCGTTAACTCGTAGACATGGCGTTGTTTGTGTCCCACCGAACGAGGTCAGCATCGAAGACCTCGTTATTGCTGTGGGCAACATAATCGGTATTGATAAAGTTCGCGCGGCCTCACGAATGAACAAACGTGTCGTTATTTTCGTATCCAAGGCTGAACTGGTTCACGAGATTGTATGTACAGGATTATCGACAGATGATGGACATTTCGTACTCGTGTCCCCTCTCGACACTCCAGCCGTTAAGGTCATCATCTCGAACTGTCCTCCATTCCTGAAGAACGAGAGACTGGTCTCCGAACTATCTCGTTATGGTACTGTGGTTTCGCATGTCACGATGTTACCTTTACGTTGCCAGGACGACCGGGCTAAACATGTGATGTCTTTCAGGAGACAAGCTTATCTTGTACTTCCTCCTTCTAACGTCGAAAGAACGCTGAACATTGTTTTGAAATTCAAAATTGATAATCATGATTACCAATTATACGTAACCACTGACACCTTGAAATGTTTTGAATGTGGTAAATTCGGACACCTGAAACGCTCTTGCCCAAAAGCAGCTTCGTCGAACGATGGGACAAACCACGTAAACAACAAGGATTCTTCTTCTTCATCTTTTGCTTCGGCTGTGAAGGGAACATCTTCCATGTCCGGCAATAACGCTCAGCCTTCCCATCCCAATGATCCAAACAGCACAACGAACGTCGGGGATGGTTTCACCATTGTTCCGTCAAGGAAGAGAAAGACCTTTCCCGACGGTCATTTAACTCAGAAAAAGGCAGCTTTTAACAATAAGCAACCTGTCGGTAACACCCCCCCAGTCGTGACCGATGCCACTCTACAAGGCTTACCTGGGACAAACCCTGTACCTACAGCCAACAAGTTCGGCCCCCTTTCATGTGAGGACATAGACGTTCCACATGCAGGGACTGGTTTACCTGTTAACAAATCAAATGGAATCGTCTCACCTGTTACGGACTCGGCTATTGGAAAGTCCTCTGATGATTTTGCTGAGACCACTGGTGATGAACCTGCTGAGACCACTGGTGATGAACCTGTCGAGACCATGGATGATGAACCTGCTGAGACCATTGGTGATGAACCTGCCGAGACCACTGGTGATGAACCTGCCGAGACCACTGGTGATGAACCTGCTGAGACCATTGGTGATGAACCTGCCGAGGCCACTGGTGATGAACTTGCTGTACTTTGGAAAATGTTAATCCTGAGCATGATGATGCTGAATTCCCGCCAGCAGAAAATAGCGAAACTGTCCCAGTTACTGCTCTCACTTCATCACCGGGTGAAGCTGGAATCGCAGGAATCAATATCTTGCAAGAGACTCCTATTCTGCTAGATACCGCCACACCATCGGAGGTTGTTGCAGTCGGGGGAAGCAACATCGCTGCATCTGCTGATGCTGTTTCTGTTTCACAAAATCCACAGATTATTGCTGTTATTCCTCAAAGCAATGTTCCCACGGTGGGAGAGCACACAGATGTTACAACTAGTGCAGGTCCGTGTGCCAATATTGATGACAGCAGCGACATGCAGGATTATACAAGCTTGTGTGATTCGGAAATTAAAACTGACTCTGACGAATCTGACCTGGAGGAAGCAAACAGCCAGGTGGAAGCAATGGAGAAACCTACCAGTCTAGGTCCTACTTCCCCTGAACAAATACGACTTTTCTTGCAAAATACGTACAGGAAACGCAGTATAAACCTAACAGAATACTTTCCCGATTTACCGTCCTTCCTTGAGTGTGCTCAGGCTATTATACGCAGGCCTGACTTATTCAACTTTCCTCAGACACATTGTCACCGTTTAAGAAAATTGATCGCCAAGACGAAAAAGACTCTAAGTTAATTCATGGTGAGTTTCAAGATTGGAACAGTAAATGTCAATGGTGGTGGAAGTTCACTCCGCCAGATCCAGATCAAGCAGCTGATAAACGCAAACGGTCTCGACATAGCTTTGTTGCAGGAGACCCACGCTGTCAGATCTGTTCAGGCCCAGTGGCGGCTCATTATGGATAAGGAGTGTTTCTTTAGTAACAGCTCCTCGTCTAAGGCAGGAATCATGTTTGTCTTAGGGAAACATTTCCAACCATCCTCGCTTCAATTTGCGAATATCATTGATGGCCATCTTGCCTCTGTGACCTTCTATCTCAATCAGGTCAAGTTTACAATCCTTAATGTGTATGCTCCAAGCAAAAATGGTGAGCGGATCTCCTTCTTTGCTGAACTGAGAAAGTTCCTCCAAACATTGGATCTGCAGACTTGTCTAATTATTGGTGGCGATTTTAACTGTACTGTTAATGCCTCATGCGACCGAAACGGGCCGGAACCTCAACCATGTACCGCAAAACTCTTTGCAAATATCATCGCAAAATATAATCTCCATGATGTCTGGCGCTTGCAACACCCTTCCGAACAATCCTACACATGGTGTCGTTGTTCCAACAACCACATCTCACTTGCGAGGCTTGATCGCATTTATGTAAATTCTCACCTGTTACATGGAGTTTGCAAATCTGACATCGTGCCTTCCGGTTTCTCCGATCACTTCCTAGCTCGAGCATTCGTTCAACTCACGAAACCGTGTCCAGGGAGTTCTCACTGGAAATTCAACAATAGTTTAATAGAAGACTTCAATTTTATTCAGGCTTTTGAATCTTTCTGGACAGATCTCTTGGAACGGAAGTTAAGCTGTTCTGTTAACCCACTGGTGTGGTGGGATCTAGTAAAAACCCAAATCAAAGGCTTCTGCCAACAATACCAGAGCTTCTCAAAAAGGGCTGATTATGAAGCAAGGAAATTATTGCAATCAGAGATTTTACATCTTCAGAGGGTCACAGGACAAAATAATAATGTGCAAAGAGCCTTAACCGAAAAACAGTCTTTATTGAAAGAAATAACTGAGAGGAATGCACATGGTGCCCTAGTTCGGATGAGGGTGCAGCACCTTAATGAGACAGACATACCAACTAAGTACTTTTTTTCCTTAGAGAAACGCCTCCCGAACAAACAGCTCTCTCAACTGCGTTTGGCAGACTCATCCATCACTTTCAACCAATCAGTTATCAAACTTTTTACAAAGGAATATTTCTCGAAAATATACTCGATGGAGCAAATAAATCCTGTCAGTGTCGCCTCTATCTCCGTAGGGCTGCCAGTGTTGTGTGAGGGTGGACGTTCCTACCTGGAGGGGCCCATTACCTTGGACGAACTTGGCACCGCTCTGCACAGCCTTGCTGTTGGGAAAGCGCCTGGATTGGACGGACTTACAACTGAATTTTATAAGAAATGCTGGCATCTACTGGGTCCCGAACTCCTCAACACCTTGAACGCAAGCTGCCAGCTTGGAGAGCTCCCTCAGAGTTGCCGACGGGCTATTCTCACCCTCATTCCAAAGAAAGGAGACTTGCTCTATATTAAAAACTGGCGCCCAATCTCTTTGCTATGCACAGACTATAAAGTATTCTCAAAAGCCCTGGCATCGCGACTCACTCCTCATCTCTCCTCATTGTTGAAAAAAGACCAATGCTATTGTGTACCCAAGCGCTCCATCTATGACAACATCTCCCTCGTAAGAGACATGATTGAACTGTGCAAAGAAAACCCCACAGATTTGGGACTTCTTCTCCTTGATCAGGAGAAGGCCTTTGACCGCGTCAATCATCGGTACCTCTTCAAAGTGCTTGAACGGTTTGGACTTGGTCCGACCTTCATTTCTTACATTAAGATACTGTATAACAATATCTCTAGTGTGCTTAAGATAAACAATGGACTTGTTGCACCCTTGCCTGTCAACAGGGGAATTCGACAAGGTTGCCCCCTCTCTGGCTTGCTCTATGCTCTCTCCATCGAACCCTTACTGGGTTATTTGCGTGCTAGACTAACCGGGGTTGGGTTTTCTCATCTTGAACGGCCCATTAAGGTGCTGGCATATGCTGATGATGTGTGTGTCTTTGTGCGGAACCTCAATGACATTAACGTTGTCCGTTATTGTCCATCCGTGTTTGAAAAGGCTTCTTCAGCCAAAGTGAATTGGGAGAAAACGAGCGCCATTTGGCTTGGTCCGTCATGTCACTCGGCACCCAAACTTCCTGTTCCTCTTGCATGGGCCACTGATGGCGTGAAATACCTTGGAGTGTTCTTGGGTAATGACGCCACAGTAGCAAAGAATTGGGCTGGTCTGTTGGATCTTGTTGAAGGAAAACTGCAAAAATGGAGAAATCTGATAACACAACTGTCTTATCGTGGAAGGGTCTTGGTGATCAACAGTTTGGTGGACTCTACCCTATGGCACAGGTTCTTTGTGCTGCACCCTCCGGTAGTGTTGCTTCAACAGCTCCAGAAGTGCTTTGTGTCTTTCTTCTGGGATGGAAAGCACTGGTTGCGACCCGAGGTCCTCAGCTTGCCACTGACCGATGGAGGCCAAGGCCTGGTTGACATAAAGAGCCGGTTAATGGCCTTTCGACTTTCGGTTGCTCTACGCATGCTGTACATGCACCCCTCTCCACCTTGGGTCGACGTCGCTCGTCGCCTTTTGCAGCAGGCGGGGAGACTAGGCTATGACCACGCTATATTCTTGATGGATCTCTCGCATCTTCATATGTCTCCCCTCTCCAGGTTTTATCAAAGTGTACTAAACGCATGGCGAACTCTAACGACAACAAGAGCTACGCATTCGTACACAAAGCAAATGTTCTTGATGGAACCTTTGTTTTACAATTCAATTTTCCATGATATGCCTGCTGATAGGTGTCTCGTTCAATGCTTTGTCGCGAAGAACATAAAATCGGTCGCCGATCTTTTAAGCCCAAGTGGCAGTTGGATTGGAGCTGATGCATTGGCAAGCCTGGTTGGCGTGCGATCCTCCAGAGTTGTGGCACGTATGCTACGCTGTGTGCTTCATACCTATGTACAGCTTGCACCTAACTGGGAGCAAGTCCAAGCAGACAACGAACAAGGTGCCTCTCCTGCTACCTTTCCTGAACTTATTTGCAAGTTTTCTCTTGCCAACTCTCCTCCGTGTACCCCCTTTAGCATAGGATTCAATGGGTTTCCTAAACAAAAAGACCTCTATTTGGGTTGTGTAAGTTTCCTTTTGCAAGGGCAAATGACACAGCGGAGGGTTCGATGGAGAGACCTCTTACCTTGTTCCCCCCCATATTTTCCTAATTGGAAAGGATTCTATCATCCTCCTGTGCCGCCACGACATGGTGACCTCCAATGGAGACTTGCACACTAGATCCTCCCCTCTAACCACTTGCTGCACCGCTTCTCAAGTCTCCTAGCAGATGAATGTCCCTTTTGTAAAAGGCCTGAAAACCTCTTTCATATTTATGTTGAATGTCAACGGTTGGCTCCTTTATTTATCTTTCTTAAGAATTGTTTTGGCAGGATTGGCTTGGTTTTCAACACTTGTGTTTTCATTTATGGCTTAGACATCTCACACAAGAATATGAATGATGTGTTAGGTAATTTCCTGCTTGCACAGGCAAAAATGGCAGTGTATAAATCAAGAAAAAGAAAAGTTGATGATCTCGGAGCTAATGAGGAAAATGCCTTATTCTTGTTTAAAAATCTTGTGACGAGCCGTGTAAAGTTAGACTTTGCCTTTTTCTCCATAACAGGAAGGCTGCCACAGTTTGAGACCAAATGGTGCGTGAAAGAAGTCATTTGTTAAATCCTGGAGAAACGTTTATTGTTTTGTGAAATGTTTTGTGCATAATTTTACTGTATTTTACTGTATTAATATTTTTTTGTTTGTTTCTCTGCTTGAAATGACAATGTGACCCCTATTTGGGGGTTTTCTTTTTCTATTTTTATAATAAAAAGATACAAAAGTCAAGTCTCTCTCTCTCTCTCTCCCTCTTTCTTTCTCTCTCTCTCTCTCTCTCTCTCTCTCTCTCGCCACCTGTCGGTGCGTTGGGTGTAGCGTCATGGCGGCTGTGAGCAACTGCTCTGTGTTGTAGTGAGTTCTTTGTGAGTTTTCCTCCTCTCCTGCCCTCCCCTGCCCCCCCCCTCCCTCTCCTTTCCATCCTGTGTACTTTGGCATTTTGTTTTCATCCTTCCTGTACCTTTGTCTTCAAGAGAGAGAGGTTTGAGAGCGGACCCATTTTGGGTGCGGCCTATCGGCTTCGACGACGCTTTGTAAGCCTTTTTGTGCTTATACTGCACGTTTATTATTTATTCTAGTTTGATTTATTTCGTTTTGGTACCTACTTGTCCGGTTCGGACAAGTGGGGGGGTGTTAATTCGCTGGGATGGCGAATACACGCTCTCGGTTAGAGGCGTTCGACAACTTAACAAGGAAGCATGCATTTGTGTGTGTTCCACCCGAAGGAACTTCCACTGAGGACATTGTTTTGTCGGTGGGGAAAATAATCGGTTGTGAAAATGTACGAGCAGCGTCGAGAATGAATCAAAAAGTTGTTGTATTTGTGTCCGATGAAAAATTCGTTCACGATGTTGTAAGTGCGGGTTTAACCACAGAGACAGGTCTCTTTGTCTTGGCGTCGCCTATGGACACTCCGTCGATGAGGGTCGTCATATCTAACGTACCCCCATTTATAACCTGCAACCAGCTGATGTCCGTTTTGGCCCGATACGGAACAGCTGTGTCAAAAATCACAATGATTCCGCTCCGGTCTCAGGATGAACGTGTTAAACACGTGATGAGCTTCAGACGGCAGGTGTATATGGTGCTTCCGGATCGAGGCGATGACACGGGGTTAAACATCACGTTCAAGGTAAAGGTGAACAACCATGAGTTCCAGATGTATGCGTCATCGGCCTCATTAACATGTTTTCAGTGCGGAGCTTTTGGCCATGTGAAAAGGTTTTGTCCGAAGGTATCGTGTGTAAGGTGTGGTGAAGCAGGTCATAGTGACGCTGATTGTAAAAGAGATAACACCCCGGTCTCTAACGTACGAAACAACGTAAACCGAAATACCCGAACGGTTCCTACCGACGCTCCCTCGTACTCGAGGAGTAGGGATAATACTCCTGTTCGTCTTAGTGTAAACGACAACACCGCTGATTCGGTAAATAATGAAATAACCCCAGATAACCCACCTGTGGTGGCAGATGCTACGTGCAGTGAGGAGATGGAAGAAAATCCCATTGTGGTGACAAAGAAACGAAGAGCACCTGGTGCTTGTAACTCCAACATTACTTTGAAAAAGGTAGTGTTGGATAAAGACAGTGTGGGTGCAGACGCCCTGGAACGGCTTTCTCAGGTGTCCACAAGCTGTATTGACACCAGGGAGAAGGAACATGAATTAATTAATTCTGAAACATTATCGGGCAGCAACGAAAACCTGGGAGAAAAAGTAGATGGTGAGACTAAAGATGATGGTGAGCCCATTAGTGAGCCGCAACCTTCACTACCTGCTGAGACCGAGCGGATTGGGAATGTCTCAGCCCCAAGCTCCTCTTTACCCCTGCAAGATCTAAATCATGACACTGGTTCGTCAACTGAGCCAGTGAACATCTCCCTGCAGGAGGGTGAAGCCGAGATTTCAGCTCCTGCTGAATGTCCCGGGTACCAGAGTGAGGATGACTCTACCATAGAACATTCCAGCAAATCTTCGGACTTGGCTGGCATCAAAATGGGGACTGGGCAGACTGATATATGTGACCCGGGCGGAGCTGTTTCTGATTTGTCAGATTCAGAGGATGAAGTTGAGATGACTGAGTTGTCTCAATCTTCATCAGATCAGTCATCCATAGCCCCTCAACTCGTTATTTCTTTTCTGAATGACACCTACCGACACCGAAATGTGATTGTAAAAGATCATTTTCCTGATTTAATTTCATTCATCCAGGCTGCAAAGGACATAATTAGGAGGCCGGATGAATTTCATTTAACAAGGTCGCTGTTTCATCGGCTTAGAAAGGCTGTTACAAAGGTAGGGAGCGAGATTTCCCAACAACCGCTCAAGCCTTTTGATAATCCATGAAAAAAATCACCTTTGGAACCTTAAATATGAATGGCGGAGGTGCAAGCCAAAACCGCCAGGTTCAGGTGAAAAGTTTATTTGAGCGCAAGAAAATTGATGTATTCTTACTCCAGGAAACCCATATAATTCAAAATGGGGAGTACGACTGGTGTCGCCTCTTTAAAGGACAATGTTTTTTTAGTAACATGTCTTCTTCTTCTGCTGGTGTAGCCTTTTTACTCAGACCAGGCCTAGTACCTGAGTCATGCCTCTTCCAGGAGGTGATTAAAGGCCGGTTTATTTCATTGGAACTGGTCATTAATAATTTTCGGTTTACACTATTCAACGTTTATGCACCAAGTGAGAGTGTGGACCGAAGAGCTTTCTTTTCATCTTTAATTCGACACATGCAGTCGATAGATCTCAATAATTGTATTTGCATGGGGGGTGACTTTAATTGCACCTTTAAACCCAGTATAGACCGAAATACAGCAGAACCTCATCCCGAAGGTAGTACTGATTTGTTAAATTATTTTTCGGCAGTGGGTGTGCTAGATGCATGGAGACTGCATTACCCCAACAAATCTGAGTATACTTGGGGACGATGTGCCAATGGGAGAATGACTTTCGCTAGACTTGACCGTTGGTACATAAACTCACAGTTCAGGAATGCGGTTATCTCTCCAAATCATTTTCCATCTTTGTTTTCTGATCATCATTTAGTTACCATGGGCCTCTTTTTCCCTCAACCCTTACGCAAAAGTGCATACTGGAAATTCAATACCAGTCTTCTCGAAGATGCTTTGTTTAAAGACGCCTTCCGTGCTTTTTGGGTCATCCAACTTTCAAGAAAGCCCTCTTTCTCTTCTTTAGCATTATGGTGGGATAACACAAAAGCTCAGATTAGAGTGTTTTGTCAGCAGTTTGTTTCAAATGATACTGACGTAAAAAATATAACAATGGCTTGTTTAGAAGCTGATATTATACGGTTAGAGTGTAAACTGGCTAAAGATAATATCAGAAGAGACCACAGGTTATTGGTTGAAAAGAAGGCTCAACTGAGAGAGCTGATTCAGGAGAAAGCAGCAGGCCTGTTAATTAGATTAAGAATAAACAATTTAAAGGTATCAGACACCCCGAGTAAATCTTTCTTCCAAATGGATTTTGTAAATAAGTCACCCAAAACCCTTTTCTCTGTACAAGACTTTAGGGGAAACATGGTTGCCAACCCTGGAGATGTAAGGTTGTGCATTAGAGAGTTTTTTTCAAAATTCTATGCAAAACAAAATGTTTGTGAGCAAACCATGGAATTTTTAACTTCTCACCTTTCATCCCTAACTGAGCCTCAGTGCCTGGGCCTGGATTCAACAATTACTTTGCCTGAGCTAACGCAGGCCCTAAGTGAAATGGACTCGGGGAAAGCTCCTGGGATTGACGGCCTACCGGCAGAATTTTTCTTGGCTTTTTGGGACCTTTTGGGCCCTGAATTATTGAATGTCCTGGATTCATCCTTGGTGCTTGGAGAACTCCCACTAAGCTTCAGAAGAGCAGTGGTGTCGCTGATTCCAAAGACTGGGGATTTACGACAGATAAAGAATTGGCGGCCGGTCTCGTTATTATGTACGGACTATAAAATATTGTCAAAAGTGTTGGCCAGTCGGTTGAAGACGGTAATCGGTGATCTAGTCCACCATGATCAGAGTTACTGCATCCCAAACAGATCTATTTATGATAATATTTTTTTGATTAGAGATTTAATGGAATGTGATTGCTTGGAAAAAGATTTTGGGATAATATTCCTGGATTTGGAAAGGGCTTTTGACAGTGTGGATCATGTTTTTTTGTATCGGGTGCTAGAAGCATGTGGATTTGGTGTCAATTTTAGGGCCTACGTGACTTTGTTGTACAACAATATATTTAGTTTATTTAAAATAAATAACGAACTCAGCTCTCCGGTACAGGTTCAAAGAGGGGTGAGACAAGGATGCCCGGTTTCTGGGTTATTATTTTCCTTGGTAATGGAATCGCTCCTAATTTTATTTAGGAAAAATATTTCAGGAGTGACTGTATCCCCTGGGAGTCCTTCAGTAGTTGTATCGGCTTATGCAGATGATGTCTGTGTGGTTGTTAAGAAGGAGAGTGATATCCCAGCACTTGTTGAATGTTTAAATCTTTTTTGCCTCGCTTCTTCTTTGAAGTGTAACTGGGACAAGAGTAAGGCCTTATGGATTCCCTGTCTCAAGAACATTCCACCTGGAAGAGTGCTGGTACCACCTGTGCATCTACCAACAAAGTTAAAATGGGTGGAAGACGGAGTCAAATACCTTGGGGTTTTCCTGGGATCTCCACATTACGTCCTCAAAAATTGGGACGGGATTGTTGAGCATGTCAAAAAAAGACTGGGACTGTGGAAACGAGCTCTGCCCCACCTTTCCTACAAAGGCAGGGTTCTAGTGGTGAATAATTTGGTGGCTTCTTCCCTGTGGCATAGGTTTATCTGCCTTCAGCCGCCAGAGGCACTACTAAAGGCAGTGCAGAGGCTACTCGTGGATTTTTTTTGGAGTGGTCACCATTGGTTACTACCAAATGTCATATGTAGCCCCTTGTCTGAAGGTGGCCAGGGACTGATCGACATAAAAAGTCGTATCATGGCTTTTCGGCTGTGTACCATACAGCAGTTGCTGTACAAGGAACGACTGCCAAGCCGACTTCTGGCCTATCACGTGCTGCGAAAAGCAAGCAGGCTCGGATATGGCCTTGAACTTTTCTTAGTCCAACTCCAACATGTCGACACATCTCATCTACCATCATTCTATCAGAGCCTTCTGAATGCCTGGCAAAGCCTTTCGACTAGTCGCCAGCAAGAAACCTATGCTACAAGCATGTTTGTGGAAGAACCCCTTTTTTACAACCTACTGTTTCCTGCAATTCCAAGAAGCCGAGACTTTTATCAACACTTTATTACAGCGGGCATAATCAAAGTGTTGGACCTCCGCCATGATTCTGGTTGGGGGTGGAAGACGGTGCAAGAGATAGCCGATATGACTGGAATATGGTCAAACAGAATAATCGGAAGAATACTAAAGGGAATAGTAAAGAAAAGCTTCCAACTTGGACTAAGATGGACCCAGGAAGTTTTGGTGACATCCAATGACTGGCATTTTCCTGGTTTATTGGTACAGCCTAGTCACGGAGACTTACCCCCAATTAGTGAGGGACAAAACATTTTTCAGAAATGCAGTAGTAAAGACCTGTATCGGTTATGCACTGCAGTTCTGCTTGGGAACTCACCGTTAAATGGAGTGGCCAGGTGGAAAGGGCTAATGCCGGAAGGACTCCCATCTGAGCCTGCATGGGAATCAGTATACAGTAAGCTGGTAAGCAAAAGGACAGGTGATCTCCAGTGGCGAATGATACACTGGATCATTCCATCTAATAAATTAGTGAGTCATTTCGCGCCCATATCTACGTGTTGCCCGTTCTGTGTTTACACAGAGGATGTGTTCCATGCATACGTTGATTGTGCATGGCTTGTGCCTTTATTTCAATGGCTGAACTACATGGCTGGAAAAATGAAGATCACTTTTTCTCTGCGATCATTTATTTTTGGTTTCAATGATATGAAAGAACATGTACATATGTTGTTTTTGTTTTTAGTGGCCACGGCGAAAATGGCAATTTATTTATCGAGGAAGGAAAAACTGAAAGGAAAGCCGATTGGGCAATGTGATGTCTTGTTCTTTTTTAATGCCTTGATATCTGCAAGACTCAAACTTGAATTTTGTGATTCTGGAAGAAAGAAATGTATTGATGAGTTTATGAACATCTGGTGTTTTGATGGGATCTGCATGGTGCAGGAGAATGAATTATTGATATATTTGTAGGTTTGTTGGGATTGAATCAGTGTGTGGTCGGTTTTTCTGTTGTTGTTTTTTCTTTTCTAGTTCATTGGACTGTTTTGATTTCCTGTCATTATCTCTTTTTCTTTTCTGTATTTTTGATTATTGTGCCTGTATTGAATAGTATCTTCACCGACTGGCTTGTATTTTTATATTTTTGTAATAAAAAGTCTAAAAGTCTCTCTCTCTCTCTCTCTCTCTCTCTCTCTCTCTCGCCCCCTGCTGGCCGTTCGTGTGTTGGGCGTGGCAAGATGGCGTGCACTGGTGTTCGTGTGCTGTAGCTCCGTGCTTGTGTTGTGTTGTGTTGTTCCCCTCCTTCCTTTCCCATCGCGCCTTTGTCGTGTCCTTCTTTACCACCTGTGCCTCTTTCCCTCCCTTGAGACAGAGAGAGTGAGAGAAGAGCCCAAAGGTGAGAGCAGACCCGTTCGGTTCAGTTTACCTGCTCCGTCGGTGCTGTTTACCTTACTCGCGTCGTGAGAACTTTATTCTTCATTATTTCATTTCGACTTTATTTATTTTGTGTCCTTTCCACCTGGTCAAGGTGGAAAGGTGAGACATCGCCGTTATGGCGAGTGTTCGTGCACGGCAGGAAGGGTTTGAAACCCTAACAAGGAAGCATGCTTTCGTGTGTGTCCCTCCCGAAGGTGTTCCTACCGAGGACATTATCCTCGCTGTAGGGAATGTTATCGGCGATGAAAATGTCTGCGCCGCGTCGCGGATGAACCAAAAGTTTGTTGTTTTCGTGTCGGACGAGAAGTTCGTGCATGATGTTGTTAGTACCGGTCTGTCATTGAAAGGTGGGCAGTTCGTCATGGTTTCCCCGATGGACACACCGGCGATTAAAGTTATTATTTCAAATGTCGCTCCGTTTATCACAGATGATAAGTTAATGGCTGTTCTGACCCGGTATGGAACTGTTGTTTCCCGAATCTCGATGATTCCCCTGGGATGTCGGGATGAACGAGTGAAACATGTTATGAGTTTCCGGAGACAAGTATTCATGGTGCTTCCTGATCGCGGCGACGATACAGGACTAAACATCTCGTTTAAAATTTCGGTAAATGATCGTCAATATCAAATGTACGCTTCGTCAGGCACCTTAACGTGCTTCCTTTGTGGAGCCTTCGGACACTTTAAAAGGTTTTGTCCCAAAGCATCTTGTACGAAGTGCGGCAAATTGGGACACACCAATGTGGGCTGTAAAAAAGAAAACGCCCCGACCGTGCTTCCTCACGCCTCGACCGTGCTTCCTCACGCCTCGACCGTGCTTCCTCACGCCTCGACCGTGCTTCCTCACGCCTCGACCGTGCTTCCTCACGCCTCGACCGTGCTTCCTCACGCCTCGACCGTGCTTCCTCACGCCTCGACCGTGCTCCCCGACGCTCAAACCGTGCTCCCCGACGCTCAAACCGTGCTTCCTGGCGCTCAAACCGTGCTACCTGAAGCCCCGACCGTGCTTCCCGACGCCCCGACTGTGCTTCCTGATGTCCCAACTGTGCTTCCCGAGGTCCCGACGACGCTTCCCGAAGCCCCAACCGTGCTACCCGAAGCCCCAACCGTGCTACCCGAAGCCCCAACCGTGCTACCCGAAGCCCCAACCGTGCTTCCCGAAGCCCCGACTGTGCTTCCCGACGCCCCGGTGCTACCCAAACCCAGTGAGATGGCACTTGGTGATGCTAGTACTGCTGGCGAACCCATGAATGAAGAACTTGTCATACTGACCAAAAAACGGAAAGCACCACTAACAAATCGCCCTGATGGTGCGATAAAGAAGGCTGTCTTGGGCAGAGACACTGTCTCTGCAAAAGAGGGCAAAACGTTTACAGCAAACGAAAATATCGAACGCCAAAGTGGAAAAGAGGATGTTACTGATTTCCCAGGCTCTGAGAATGAAGCCTACATTGATCCGAACAATGCGGCCATTTTTGAGCCTGAACGCGAAGCCCTACCGGTTCCCCCTCCAGTAGCTGAGCGGACTGGTGACCAAACAAATTGCTCTGTCTTACAAACAGAAATCGTAACCCCGGCTACGCAGAGATCTGCAGCCATTTGCCAAAGCACACATAAAGAAAGTAAGCACCAGTCTGCTCGTGAGTGTGTACCAGAGTACCCAACGAAATCTCAGGAGATGCATCCAGAGGAGCTCGTGAGAGCTGCAAGTAAGGCCCAAGATCCAGGTGGGACATTATCAGACCTGTC
Source organism: Myxine glutinosa (assembly GCF_964187855.1). Taxonomy (NCBI): domain Eukaryota; kingdom Metazoa; phylum Chordata; class Myxini; order Myxiniformes; family Myxinidae; genus Myxine; species Myxine glutinosa. Next base: position 100,682 of record NW_027617472.1, read on the forward strand.
AGAGTCTGAGGACGAGGTGGAAGTGACTGAGCTGTCACAGTCATCAGCATCTCAGTCACAGATACCCCCCCCAACACATCGTGTCGTTTCTAGCCGAAACGTACAGACAGCGTAACATAGTCATTAAAGACTATTTTGACGATTTGGTTGCATTCATCCACACTGCAAAATCCATAATTAAAACGCCTGAACAATTTGACCTGAATAAGTCACAATACCACAGGTTAAGAAAATTCATCACACGTGCAGGTGTAGAGTGTTCCCAGCCACAGGCTGATTTCATCAATACAGGATGAAAACTATAAAACTTGCAACTTTAAATATTAACGGTGGTGGTGCTAGCCACCTCCGCCAGGTTCAAGTAAAAAACATATTTCAATGGAAAAAGGTGGATGTGATCTTACTTCAAGAAACTCACATCACACCAAATGTGGAACATAACTGGCATCAACTTTTTAAGAGCCAATGCTATTTCAGCAATTTATCAGCTTCATCTGCTGGAATCAGCTTCTTGCTGAAGCCAGGCCTCATGTGTGAGTCATGCCATTTTCAGGAGGTAATAAATGGTCGGCTTAGCTCTCTCAAACTAGTAAGCCATAACTTCCATTACACCATTTTTAATGTGTATGCGCCAAGTGATAGCGTAGAGCGTAAGTCCTTCTTCACCTCAATGATAAATCACTTAAGATCGGTTGATTTTGATCATTGTGTGTGTGTCGGAGGTGATTTCAATTGCACCTTCGACCCATCGGTTGACAGAAACTCTGTCGAACCCCATCCTGAGTCCCATGTACACTTATCCAATTTTTTTAGCACAATGGGCTTCGTTGATGTTTGGCGGTTGCACCACCCAAACACATCCCAGTACACCTGGTGTCGATGCGCCAATAGTCGAGTATCCTTGGCAAGGCTTGACAGATGGTACATCAACGTACCCTTTAAAAATACTGCGGTTTCTTCAAATCTTTTTCCTTCCGTGTTTTCAGACCATCATATGGTAACCCTAAACCTTTCCTTTCCTCAACCCGCAAATAGGAGCGCTTATTGGAAGTTTAATGTTAGACTTCTAGAAGATGGTATGTTTAAAGAAGCCTTTCGTGTTTTCTGGGCAAGTCTAGTAGCAAAGAAATCCTCCTTTTCTTCATCCAGCATATGGTGGGATAACATGAAATCTCAAATTCGGGTTTTTTGTCAATGTTTCCAATCACACAGCACAAACGACAAGCACATTACAATGGCCCGGTTGGAATTAGATATTCTACAATTGGAGAGTAAATTGGCTCATGAAAATAATGACGCCAATTACCGGTTATTGCTTGTAAAGAAAGCTCTTTTAAGGGAGTTAGTTCAAGAGAAAGCAGCCGGTACATTAATTAGACTTAGAATACAGAATGTAAAATTATCAGACACCCCAAACAAGTCTTTCTTTCATTTAGAATCCTTAAGCAAGCCATCACGGCTAATCTCTTCTGTTTTGGACTCAAGAGGCAACGTTGTTGTCAACGAGGATGATGTTAGAATAAATATTATTGAATTCTTTACAAAACTTTTTGAGGAGCAGACTGTTTGTAATGATACAATGATGGATTTAACCTCTCACCTCCCCTCCCTAACTGAGGCTCAACGGTTGGAGCATGACCTACCAATCACCCTCCTTGAGCTAACCTGTGCTCTTGCTGCCATGGATTCAGGGAAAGCTCCGGGTATTGACGGTCTACCTCCCGAATTCTTTCTGACATTTTGGGACCTTTTAGGCCCTGAGTTGCTGAATGTTTTGGACACTTCTATACAGACTGGTATAATGCCGCTGAGTCTGAGAAGAGCCGTAGTGTGCTTGCTCCCGAAAACTGAAGATCCCCGACTTTTGGTGAACTGGCGACCGATCTCCCTGCTGTGCACGGACTACAAGCTTTTTTCAAAAGTACTAGCTAATCGACTAAAAAAGGTTATTGGTGATCTAGTACTGCCAGAACAGAGTTACTGTGTTCCTGGAAGACCCATCCATGATAATATTTCTTTAATCAGAGATCTCATTGATGGTAACCATGGAAAAAAAAGATATTTGGAATGATGTCGCTTGATCTTGAAAAGGCATTTGACAGTATCGACCATAAGTTTATGCATCATGTGTTACAGGCATGCGGCCTCGGAGCAAACTTTCGTTCCTACATTTCCTTGCTATACACGGATGTATTTAGTTTAATTAAGATTAATAATGTGCTGGCTCCCCCCATCAAGGTTCGGAGAGGGGTTCGGCAAGGGTGCCCAGTCTCTGGTTTATTGTTTGCTCTTTCTTTAGAGCCTCTTCTCAATCTACTGAGAAAGAAGATTTCTGGAATAGCACTCTCTCCCATGAGTGCACCGCTAACCCTATGTGCTTATGCGGATGACGTCTGCATCTTTGTAAAATATAAGGATGATATTGATATCCTTGTTGAGTGCCTATCAAAGTTTCACGCTGCCTCCTCTTTAAAAATCAATTGGAACAAGAGCAAGACGTTATGGATACCCTCCCTTTATCGCAACCTTCCTCAGCCTGTACCACTGCCGCCCCCACCCCTCCCTGCAGGGTTGCTGTGGGGAAGTGATGGAATTAAGTACTTGGGCATATTCCTTGGTTCCCCACAGTATGCTCAGAGAAATTGGGACGGGGTAATTGAGCAAGTGGGAGAAAGATTGAACCGATGGAAAAGGGTTTTACCTCATTTGTCCTTCAAGGGCCGTGTGCTAGTGATCAACAACTTAGTTGCCACAATGTTGTGGCATAGGTTCATCTGCCTGCAACCGCCGGAGGCCCTACTCAAAGCACTCCAGGGCAAACTGGTGGACTTCTTCTGGGGAGGCTACCACTGGCTACGACCCGATGTGATATGTCGCCCCTCGGCTGAGGGTGGCCACAACCTCGTCGACATCAAAGCCCGCCTAATGGCCTTCCGGCTGCGTTCCATTCAACGTCTCCTCTGCATGGAACATCTGCCAGGCCGGCTCCCTGCACGCCTTGTACTGCAGCGAGCGGGTAGGCTCGGGTACGGGTTTGAACTTTTTCAAATGAACCTTCAACATGTCGACATATCGGTTCTCCCTGCTTTTTACCAAAGCCTCTTAAATGCCTGGCAGAGCCTTTCTGTGAGTCGTCAGGCGGACACATATGTAACGAAAATGCTGGCACACGAGCCTTTGTTCTATAACCCTCTCTTTCCCGACATTCCAAAGAGTCGAGATTTTTGCCAACACTTTATAGCAGCTGGTATCGTGAAGGTGCGGCATCTCCGACATGACTCAGGGTATGGTTGGAAATCCGTAAGTGAAATCGCCGACCTGACAGGGATTTGGTCCCATAGGATGATTGCAAAAATTTTGAGGAAAATGATTCAGGTGGGACGGCAACTTGGCCTAACTTGGGCTCGAGGTACAGAAGAAGATCTAAATGAGCCGACAGTGCCTAAATTGATTGTTGAACCCATTCAAAACGATTTTCCCCCTGTTAGCGATGGGTCAAAGCTTTTCCAGACAATGGACAGCAAGGGCATCTACAAGATGTGCCTCAAGCTGTTAAATGGGAACCCTTCGTTAAATGGAGTTACCCGATGGAAAGGATTGTTACCCGGAGGACCCCCTCCGAACCTATCTGGGAAGCCATGTATAGTGAGCCCACATCCAAAAGAACAGGTGATCTCCAGTGGCGTTTGGCCCACTGGATTGTTCCCTCCAACACGTTTATTAGACATTTTTCTCCTGTATCTGTTTGTTGTCCCTTCTGTACAGTCAATGAGGACTTGTTTCATGCATTCATAGACTGTATCCGATTATTTCCTTTGTTTCATTGGTTGAATTACATTGCACACGAAATGCATGTTGCTTTTTCTTTGAGAAATTTCGTCTTTGGTTTTGCTCCTAAACAGAATCCTGCATCTAAACTGTTTAGTTTCCTAATAGCAACTGCGAAACTTGCTGTTTATTTGACAAGAAAAGACAAACTATCTGGCAAACCGATAGAGCACTGCAATATCATGTTGTGTTTGAATGCATTAGTCTCAGCAAGATTGAAACTGGAATTTACCCTTTCCAACGAGGCCGGAAATTTTCAAAACTTTGTTGATACTTGGTGTGTTGGTGGGTTTTGTGAGGTTAAAGAAAACGAATTTAGAATACTGTTGTGAGATACTGATTGTTTCTTATTTGATGATCATTGGGTGCTTCTTCTTTTTCTTTTTCTTTTTTCTTTTTGTTGGCATTATTGATTTCATTGCAAAACGTGTATATTGTTACTTTTATATTTTTGTAATAAAAGGACTAAAAAGTCAAAGTCTCTCTCTCTCTCTTCTCTCTTCTCTCTTCTCTCTTCTCTCTCTTCTCTTTGAAAGGGCTTGCACTCCCGCTTTTTATTGCAAGGCTCGCGTATAAAGCCACGTCCGCTTTGCTCCGCCTACCCGTGAACACGCCTCGGCCCGGATTGGTCACAAGGGTTCATTCGTACCTCCCCTCGTGACGCGTCGATGGGGCCACGCCTGTGTTCCTGGCCGCTCCTCCCTTTTTCTCCCACTCTGACCGCGTGCGTATTGGCGGCTTGGGGCCAGCAAACAAACCAAAAGGGCAGCGAACGCTGCAATACGGCTACTGGCACTTTGGAGAGAGAGAGATGATTGGGGATAATTGAAGGGGCCTATCTTATTTGATTAATACAATGCAGATTCAACTATTGGAAACAGATCCTTAACTGAAACATAGACTAATGAAATAACTAAAGAAGAATCTATGGTATCCTACGTGTTGCAATATGACATAACTCGGGTGCAACCTTTACAAAGGGGGATATTTACAAGAATTATTATTTTACAAAGTGAAGGTTCTAAAAACCGTAACAATAGAATCCACTATGAATTCTTCATTGTACCAGAGGGTGCTTGAGGATAATGTGAGGCCTAATGTCAGAAAGTTGAAGCTCAACCGAAGGTGGACCTTGCAACAAGACAATGACCCGAAACATACCAGTAAATCCACAAAGGAATGGCTGAAAATAAAGAAATGGAGGGTTCTGGAATGGCCAAGTCAAAGCCCGGATCTAAATCCCATCGAGATGTTGTGGGGGGATTTGAAACGAGCTGTGCTTGCAAGAAACCCCTCAAACATCGCACAGCTGAAAGAATTCTGCGTGGAGGAGTGGGCAAAAATTAATCCCAGTCGATGTCAGAGACTGGTAGACAGTTATAAGAAACGCCTACTTGTGGTTGTTTCTGCCAAAGGGGGCAATACCACCGATAAGAGCCAAGGGTGTACTTACTTTTTCCACGTGCGAAATTTGCATTTATGTTTATTTAAATTATACAATGGACTACAAAATGTAAATGTTTCATGATATTTGTTATATTATATTGTAGCGGTTACTGCTGGGTGTACACAATCGCCTTGCACCTACCAAGGACGCGGCCAGGGAGCAATCACCATGCCGGGCTCGTCCAGGCCACCCGGACAGGCCCAGACGCACCTCTCCCGGGCATGCCCGGACTCGCTGTTCCCGGGCTCGCCCGAGCCTCCCGGGCACGCCCGGTCTCGTCTTTCCCGGGCATGCCGACTCGTCTTTCCAGGGCTCGCCCAGGACACACGGGCATGCCCGCTCTCGCCTTTCCAGGGCTCGCCCAGGACGCCCGGGCATGCCCGCTCTCGCCTTTCCAGGGCTCGCCCAGGACGCCCGGGCATGCCCGCTCTCGCCTTTCCAGGGCTCGCCCAGGACGCCCGGGCATGCCCGCTCTCGCCTTTCCAGGGCTCGCCCAGGACGCTCGGGCATGCCCGCCCTCGCCTTTCCAGGGCTCGCCCAGGATGCCCGGGCAGGTCCAGACTCGCCTTTCCAGGACTCGCCCTTGACGCCCGGGCATGCCCGGTCTCACTTTTCCCGGGCAAACGCTCCGGCATAATGTGTATATATATTGCTGCCCGATAAACGGGCTTTTCAGAGTACCCGAGTTTGATACGTGCAATAAAGCAACTCGGACGAATTCCCGTCTTTGGTCGCGTCAATCCTTCCGACTCGCGTTGGAGCACAGCTCCTTCATTGGTGACCCCGAACATGGACACGGCAGTTGCCGTTAAACTGCCTACCTTCTGGGAGGCTCACGCGGCTGTTTGGTTCGCCCAGGCGGACTCCCAGTTCACCCTGCGAGGCATCACCGCCGACGACACCCGCTTCCACCATGTGGTAGCAGTGCTCGGCTCCGCCACCGCGGCCCGTGCCCTGAGCCTCCTCGAGCGCCCACCAGCCGCTGACAAGTATGGCGCGATCTAGACGCTCCTCCTCGACGCTTTCGCCCTCTCACCGGCGGAACGCGCACGACGCCTGCTCGACCTGCCCGAGCTCGGCGACACGCGCCCGTCCGAGCAAATGGACTACATGCTCTCGTTGCTCGGCGAGCACTCTCTGGATTTTCTGTTCCGAGAGCTATTCCTCCGCCAGCTACCTAACAAGGTACGCCTCGCCCTGGGAGGCACGTCAATCACGGATCCCCGCGCCCTCGCCAGGGAAGCCGACAAGATCTCCTCGGCAGGCCAGCACATCGGAGCGGCTACCTGGAGCCCGCCGCCGTCCGAGGCGACGCCCATGATGCCCGAGCGCCCTATGTGGTTGGAGGCCGAACTGCCAGTGCAACTGGCGGCCGCCACGCCGCGCCGACCGCTTCCAACACGATGGCCGGGGCCTCCACCTGACCAGGCGTGGTGTCATTTCCACGCCAGGTTCGGACACAAGGCTCGGCCATGCCGACCCCCGTGCACTTTCGGCAAGTCGGGAAACGGCCGGGCCGGCGTTCATTACCAGCCATGAGCGCCGGCCACTCGGGCAACTTGCTTTTTATTAAGGACAAAGCGTCCGGGCGGCGTTTCCTTTGTGACACCGGCGCCCAACTGAGCGTCATACCCGCCTCCGAGCAGGACAGGCAGAACGCCGTTTGCGGCCCCTCCTTGGTCGCTGCTAATGGATCGGCCATACGCACCTTCGGCCCGCGCAACGTCACCATCTTCTTCGGCAGCCAGCGCTTTCAGTGGACCTTTGTGACAGCAAGCGTCCCCATGGCTTTGCTGGGCGCCAACGTCCTCTGCGCACACGGGCTGCTGGTCGACGTCAAACGGCGTCGCCTTGTCAACGCCGAGACCTTCAGCTCCCTGGCATGTACGATGAGCAGCTCCGTGCCGACCGAACTGGCATGCGCCCTCCCGACGGCGAACGAGTTTGCTCGCCTGCTCACAGAGTTCCTGGCCCTCACGCGGCCGACGTTTTCAGCCGTCGCAGTGCGACATGGGATCGAGCACCACATACCCACTACGGGCCGCCGGTCTACGCCAGAGCCCGCCGCCTCGACCTGGCCAAGCTCGCCATGGCAAAGGCCGAGTTCGACGCGTTGGAGCACCTCGGCATCGTGCGGCGCTCCGATAGCGCGTGGGCCTCACCGCTGCACATTGTGCCGAAGCCGGGGGGTGGGTGGCGCCCGTATGGCGACTACCGCCGCCTCAACGACGCTACCACCCCCGACAGGTATCCGATCCTGCACATCCAAGACTTTTCCGCCCGTTTGGCGGGACGGGTTATTGTTTCAAAAATTGACCTGATACGGGGATACCACCAGGTACCTGTCAGGCCGGCCGACATCCCAAAGATGGCCGTCATCACGCCGTTCGGCCTGTTCGAATTTTTGAGGATGCCGTTTGGCCTCAAGAACTCGGCCCAGGCGTTTCAACGCTTGATGGACGGCGTGCTGCGCGACCTGCCATTTCTTTTCGTCTATCTGGACGACATCCACGTCGCCAGCACGTCCCAAGCCGAGCACCTCCTCCACCTCCGAACGCTGTTCGGACGCCTCAGCGAGCACGGCTTAATTGTCAACCCGGCCAAATGCCACTTTGGCACGATGACAGTTGACTTTTTGGGCCACCGCATCACCAAAACCGGGGCCGTGCCGCTGCCGACCAAGGTCGAGGCCATCACCAAGTTCCCGCGTCCCCGCTTCATCAAGGCCCTGCAAGAGTTCCTCGGCATGGTGAATTTTTATCACCGATTCGTGCCCCGTGCTGCTCAGCTCATGCGGCCCCTTTACGAAGCCCTCCGGGGCAAGCCGGCCAAGCATGACATCGTCTGGTCCACGGCCATGGACGCGGCATTCACGAGCGCGAAGCGGGCCCTCGCCAACGCAACGCTGCTGGCTCACCTGGTGCTCAACGCTCCCATCGCCCTCACTACGGACACCTCCAACTACACGGTGGGCGCCGTCCATGAACAATGGGTGAACGGGGTTTGGCAGCCACTCGCTTTTTTCAGCCGGCAACTCCGGCCGAACGAGTTAAAATACAGCACGTTTGACCGCGAGCTCCTCGGTCTATTCCTGGCCATTCGCCATTTCCGCCACCTCCTGGAGGGCTGCCCGTTCACGGCTTTCGTCGACCACAAGCCATTGGTTTACGCAATGGCCAAAGTCACGGAGCCGTGGTCGGCCCGCCAGCAGCACCACCTCTCCGCCGTGTCGGAATTTACCACGGACATCCGGCACGTCGCCGGCAAAGACAACGCCGTGGCCGACTGTCTTTCTCGGGCCAGCGCGAACGCGGTCCACCTCGGCGTGGACTTCGCGCTCATGGCGGCCGACCAAACCACCGACACCACGGTGCAGGCCCTCTGGGCGGCGGACACGGGCCTCCGCCTGGCCGACATCCCCTTCGCGGACACTGTCCTGCTCTGCGACGTCTCCCAAGGCCAGCCTCGCCCCATCGTGCCCGTTACCTGGCAGCGCCGCATCTTCGCCTCCATCCACGGCCTTTCTCACCCGGGCCGGAAAGCTTCTCAGAAGCTGGTGTCGGCGCATTTTGTCTGGCACGGCCTTCGACGGGACGTCCGTGACTGGGCCAACGCCTGCACGGCCTGCCAGCGGGCCAAGGTCCAACGCCACACCCAGGCCCCGCTGGCACCTTTCACCGTGCCTGAACGGCATTTCGACCACGTCAACGTGGACCTGGTTGGCCCCCTTCCCCCTTCGCGGGGTTTCACACACCTGCTCACCATGGTGGACAGGACCACCAGGTGGCCGGAGGCCGTTCCCCTCATTTCCACCACCACCGCCGACATGGCACAGGCTTTCATCGCCACCTGGGTCGCCCGTTTCCGCGCACCGGCAGACATCTCTTCGGACCGCGGTCCGCAGTTCACCTCCGAGCTGTGGGGCGCGGTCGCCCGCAACCTGGGAGTCCAGCTCCACCATACCACGGCCTACCACCCCCAAGCCAATGGGTTGTGCGAGCGTTTTCACCGCTCCATGAAGGCCGCGCTCATGGCCGGCCTTCAGGACGACAGTTGGGCCGACCGGCTGCCATGGGTCCTTTTCGGCCTCCGCACGGCCCCCAAGGAGGCCCTCCAACCGTCCACCGCCGAGCTCGTCTACTGCCAGCCGCTCCGCGTCCCGGGCGAGTTCGTGCCCGACGCTACCAGTCCCTGGTCCGCAGCTCGCCAGCGCTCGGACCTCCAGGAGGCCGCCCGACGATTTGCCCCCGTGCCAACGTCCCGCCACGGTGGCCCCCAGTCCTACGTCCCCCCAGCGCTTCGCACAGTGGAGTACGTCTTTGTGCGTCATGACGCACACCGGGGGCCACTCCGGCCGCCGTACGACGGGCCCTTCCGGGTCCTGCGACGGGACGACAAGTCATTCGTCATCGACTTCGGCGGCCGGGCGGACCGGATTTCAGTGGACCGCCTCAAGCCGGCGCACGTGGACGTCGACCAACCACCACGGTTGGCCCTTCCTCCGCGGCGAGGCTGCCCCCCGTCCACAGTTCCCCCCGCTCGACCACCCACCACCACATCGGACCCCCTTCCCCCCACGACCCTCCAGGGGTCGCTTCGGCCGGGTCATCAGGACCCCCCTTAAATTGACCCTGCCGGTGCAAGTCGATTCTGAAGAGGCGTGTGTAGCGGTTACCGCTGGGTGTACACAATCGCCTTGCACCTACCAAGGACGCGGCCAGGGAGCAATCACCATGCCGGGCTCGTCCAGGCCGCCCAGACAGGCCCAGACGCGCCTCTCCCCGGGCATGCCCGGACTCGCTGTTCCCGGGCTCGCCCAAGCCTCCCGGGCACGCCCGGTCTCGTCTTTCCCGGGCATGCCCAGACTCGTCTTTCCAGGGCTCGCCCAGGACACCCTGGCATGCCCGCTCTCGCCTTTCCAGGGCTCGCCCAGGACGCCAGGGCATGCCCGCTCTCGCCTTTCCAGGGCTCGCCCAGGACGCCCGGGCATGCCCGCTCTCGCCTTTCCAGGGCTCGCCCAGGACGCCCGGGCATGCCCGCCCTCGCCTTTGCAGGGCTCGCCCAAGATGCCCGGGCAGGTCCAGACTCGCCTTTCCAGGACTCGCCCTTGACGCCCGGGCATGCCCGGTCTCACTTTTCCCGGGCAAACGCTCCGGCATAATGTGTATATATATTGCTGCCCGATAAACGGGCTTTTCAGAGTACCCGAGTTTGATACGTGCAATAAAGCAACTCGGACGAATTCCCGTCTTTGGTCGCGTCAATCCTTCCGACTCGCGACTCGCGTTGGAGCATAGCTCCTTCAATATCACCTTTATCTATCAATATTGTTGAAATGAAGAGCAAATAGCTGTATGTTGAAATATGTTGAAAAAGTCAAAACTTTACATGGGGTGTACTTACTTTTTCACGTGACTTAAAATAATTGCTTTTCTTTTTCATTTTTTCCTTCTTCTCCTTCTTCTGCTTATTATAAGCTTATCTGGAATTGGAATTCCAGATATGGCATTTTGATCGTGCACCATCAGTCTGTCTGTCCATCCATCCCTTGCCTATTTTGACTTTTCCAACCAATTGCTGGACCACTCCGGCTGAAATTTAGCAGCAACATTCCGCTCCTGACTGGTAACGGGGATTGAAAAGCTCATTCCATTCAGGTGACCAGAAGTGTATCAAAATGGTGGACATAGTAAATTATTTTTAAAATCTTTTTCTCCAGACCTAACAGTCAGAATGCTACCAAATTTGGGTTACAACATTAGGCCAGAGTAGGGATGTTAAATTGCAGAGGTCATGCCAATCATGTGACCGGAAGTGTGTCAAAATGGCCGACTTCGTCAATTTTTTTTCGAAAATCATGTAAACTACTTTAAAAATCTTCTTCTCCAGACCCACTAGTCAAAATGCTAGCAAATTTTCGTTGCAACATTAAACCAGGGCCCAGATAAGCTCCAGGTCCAGTGGTCCTATTTTTATTATTACTAGCAGAGAAACACAGATATTCCATCTTAAGTAAAATGTGACAAGTCCTCAACACCCCCATCCAACCCCAAGTCCTCAATCCCCTCTTCCAACTCTATACACCCTCTGGCCCCCCCTCCCCTACCCCAACTCTCTGTCCTCCCCACCCCTTTCTCCTTCAAGCCCTCAACCCCCCAACTTCTCAACCACAAATGCTCAACCCCCACCCCCCCCCCCCCCTCCCCAAAGCCTCAACGATCCTCTCCCATCTTTCTGTCCCCAACTCTCTGTCCTTCCCTTCCCCTTTCTCCTTCATTCCTCAGCTCCCACCTCCCCCTCCCCCAATCCCAAGTCCTCTACTCCACTCCACTCCCAAAGCCTCAACCCAGCTCTCTGTCTCCTCCCTTGTTCCTACATTGTAACTGTTCCCCTTCGTTAAAAACAATGTTGGAATGAAATAATGACGGAAGGTTAAATTCACAATCTCTTAACCCTTTCTTCCCATTGTTAAAAACGCTTATGTTGTCATTCGTTAAGATGGTTTTCATGGTTTTTGGGAGAGCAGAAGCAGCATGTCCAACATCAAGTAAGGTAGGCCAAGTTGCATGTAACCATTCACATGCTACATGTAACCATGCACACATTTATGTTGCATGTAAATTCACAATCTCTTCCCCATATATTCCTGTTGTTAACAACATTCCTGTTCTCGTTCGTTAATAACAATGTTAAAAGTAAATGAACAAACACATTTCATTCACAATCTCGTGAGATTCTGTCATCTGGCGATTCTTCAGAAAGGGTTTCACGCGATTCTTCATCCTTTACAATTAAATGGGTTTTATGGGCCTTGGTCGAGCAGTTCAAGAGAAAATCTTCGGATAGACAGTCAGACTTGGCTTGATCTCTGATCATCAATTTGGTTTCAGACCTGGTCACTCTACTCTGGACATGCTGCTTCTGCTTTCTCAACAATGGATGGAGGTCCTCAATGCCAAACAGGAAATTAGAGCTGTCTCCCTTGACATATCACGTGCCTTCGATACGGTCTGGCACCCCGCTCTGCTCACCAAACTCTCCTCTTTTGGTATCCATGGAAATCTCCACGCATGGCTGGCGGACTTCCTCTCTAGTCGTAGTCAACGTGTGGCCCTGAATGGGTTTCTCTCATCTCCTCTTCCTGTTCAGGCTGGAGATCCCCTAGGCAGTGTTCTGGGCCCTGTGCTTTTTCTGGTCTTCATCAATGATCTCTCTGACTCTCTTGAAAATCCTCTCTATCTCTTTGCTGATGACTCTACTCTCTGTCGCTCCATTCTTCATCCCTCAGATCGGCAGTCTGCAGCCTCCTCACTCTCTGCAGACCTGGACAAAATCACAGACTGGGCAAACAAGTGGAACATGTCTTTCAATCCTGACAAATCTCACACTCTTACGATGGCTCTCTGAAAAGACCGACTGGACAACCCTCCCATCCACTTTCTGAATAATCCTCTCCAAGAAGTTCTGTCACTCAAACTTTTGGGTCTCACTATCTACCATGATCTTTCCTGGGAAAACAACATTCCAAATCTGGCTTCCAAAGCCAGTCGCCGACTGGGCATCCTCCGTCGTGCGAAGTCCTTCCTTGGCACACCTGAGCTCCTCACCACATACAAGGCTTTCATCCGCAGCTCTATGGAATACTGCTCTCCCCTCTGGGCTGGTGCTCCTGCCTCACACCTAGCTCAGCTTCACGCTGTTGAAACCACTTCTGTGCGTCTGTGTGTGTGATTCTGTCCGGGCCGTTAATTGTTTTTTTTTACAATTGAAGGTATTTTCATCAAAGCATTATTATGATAAAACGGAGAAGGCAAATTATTAATTTTGTGAAAAGGTCAAAGGTCAGCATCACCTAAAATCATCAATTTTCATGCAATTGACCTGAATTTTTAAGAATTTGCACATTGGGTCACTGAATTGGTTCACCATTAGGTTCACAAAATTCCTCCATTCTTTTGAGGTTCTCACTGAATGTCACCTCTTAGAAGCTGATTTTTTTTTAGATCAAATGTCAAAGGTCAAGGTTGAGTAAAATTGGCCAATTTTCACCCAATTGACCTGACATTTTAAGAATGTGCAGGTCACAGAATTGGTTCACCAATCAAAAGGTAGAAGCCGATTTTTCTTTTAGATCTCAAGGTCAAGCCTGCATAAAATCATCAATTTTCATTTCGTATTTTCTTTTTAAACTTTTTTTGTTATTTTGAGCATACGAAAGAAGACAAAGACGCCTGAATACAAACGGACGCAGACGGGCTTTGCATTTTGAGATGCTTTCTAGTTTGTTTTTTTCCTGAAGCACACAGGTAATTCAGTTTAGCAATATGATCAAATAAATCTATTTTCAAGTTTCTGAGTTTAAACCACCCAGCACTCAGACTCAGGCAGGGTTGGAAACTGTATTCAGATGCATACTTAAGTTGCCAAAACTTGACCTCATCACTGCTAAACATGTGGTAATTATGAAATGCATGGCTAGCGATGAGAAAGACCATGTATAATGACAGGCTGTTCTGTTTAAAAAAAAAAAATCAAAATAGAAAGCATATATATATATATATTTTTCTTTTTCTTTTTAAGCGTTGCATGGGCTCCACCTATTAGTCATGAGCTTAGCAGAGCATACCCCCCTACATCTCCATAGGATTGTACTGCAGCCAATACCAGGAATAGAATTTAATTCTCAATTTTATAGACCAGTTCACCCCAGAGAGGGAACATCCACAGACACGTGTTTTGGGTTTGTTGGCCTTCCCCTTATGAATGAGGCCTTTTTATACAAAAAGGTAATAAAAAAAAACGATTTAAACAGCTTGGGACAGGCACCTTGACATCCCCACGCCCAATGTACAGAGTCCAACAAGACTGTCCCATGAGCATGCACCTTAGCCCGAAGTCTGAAGTATATGGTCAATCAAAACACACATGAAGCAAAACAAACTTCATGAAACCATGAAGGGCCAGAATGCATGGTCATACAGTTGGACCACTCCTCAAAAGGGGTAGATCCCCATGAGTGAGGAACAGAAGCTCCTCCCAGAAGTGAACTAATCAAACCATGCAAGACATTAACTTGAGATCAGACCCCATTACTGTTGTGAGTACGATGAAGCAAGTGCCACACCAGCTATGGCTGCATGAATCCTGACGAACAGGATGTACCTGCCACACATTAACCTGTATGTGGTGATTTGGCTTAAGGCATAATGGGGTTAGTTGAGACTATATGTGTGTGTGTGTGTGTATATATATATATATATATACACACACACATATATATACTAGCAGAAGATATATACAGTATATATATATATATACTAGCAGAAATATATATATATATATATATATATATACTAGCAGAAGT